>NW_021163220.1:0-159051 GCF_004324835.1 Dendronephthya gigantea | reverse complement strand
CTGTCCGGATTTTGTTTTACAAGGATGATCAACAAATGTTGCATCTTCACAGTTAGGGTCAGTTTTCCAAGAATTGCCAAATTCTATTTCACTATCTGTTATTGTACCATTTGACATAAAGAAATCATCTCCGCCATATCGATTGTATGTTCCACATAAACCAGATGTTCTGTTCAGGTACCGACCAAACACAGTCACTCTCACATTATGAACGTTGTTCCACTCAACTTCGACACCGTAATCGCTTTCGACCAACGTAATGCCACTTCTGGGTTGGGATATCTTCACTCCGTTGGCTAAAAGAAATAATGATGTTACAAGCGTATTAAAGTACTTGCAAGAAACACGAGGATTTTAGGTTCTGTCTTGATAAACAGGTTACACAATTTTAAATGAAAGAAACGTTATAATGCGAGAAGTTCAATTGAATCGTCTTATATCCAGAGATCTAAGTTTCGTAATGCAACTGTACAATGGGTCGTCGGTTTGTCCCCAAGTTCACTCAGCAGCGGTTTAAGAAATTACACATGCACATATAGCTACATAGAAGATTTGATTTTACGCTTCAGGATATTATTTCGGCTAAATACAATTCTATGAATAACATATTATTAGTAAATAGACAAAATTATGGCTAATATGAGTCATATCCTATAAATAAAAAAATCAAGGACAGGAGCAGTAAATTCTCACAAATCAATATAGCCATGTTACTTACCCATATACATTGTTGATAATGAGATTGTCATGCCATTCGCTGTCACACTTCCCCGCAGAAGTTGAATTGTCACATTTGGGAACATCACTGTCAGTGATTTTGTACAGGAAGGTTCACCATTTCCACATTCTTCATTTACTTGTCTTATTTCAAATGTGTTGTTCACACTGTCCTTAGCCAGAACATATTCGCATCTTCCCATGAAATCAAAGAGTTTTCCATCAAAGGTGGAGTAGTGTGGATCACCTCGAGCATTGCAGGTGGCTTTTACTGTTTAAATATACACATTGAATGTTGTATAACGTTGAAGTAGTATACCGTGATGTATACCGTTGAAAAATATCAATCATTTGGGGGCAAAGATATTCATAGAATATATCATATATATATTCACAGCCACAAATATGAAGATTTCAGTAAGTATTGGTGGTAGGAAAAGTTTAAAAACAAATATGAACATGTGCTATATGCTCGAGCTTACCTAAACGGCAATCAGGTTCTTCATAATCGTCTTTGCAAATACACTTAAAGATATCATCTGCTCGAACACACTGTTCGTTTTCGCCACAAGAAAGAAGACTGCAGTTCGTAGCTAAAAAAATATTGCTTAAAATTTTAAAATGAGCTATCAGATTTCCATAAACCAAGCTAGAGAATTATTAAACTTCATTTCTTAGCGTAAAAGGTGCAAAATCATTGATACTGAATATATACAATCTAAACGTTACCTTTACAATCACGACCATCTCCTATGAAACCTTCATCACAATCACATTTAAATGACCCAATTTTATTTTTGCACGTAGCATTTTCGTGGCAGTAATTGCTCATTAGGCATTCGTTGACGTCTACAATATAAATTAAACAGAGCTGCTTTTATTTTTTTTCCCATTTGACCAATTTGGTTATATTTGGTAAGCAATTAAGTATTTAAGTAGGAATCATCCATTGGCTAGTTGCGCAGGTTAGCGTCATTTTAATATACATGCGAAGTTACCTTCACAATAAGTGCCATTTCCAGCAAATCCCTCATTGCAAGAGCAGTTGAAACTTCCAAGAGAATTTGCACACGAAGAGTTCACGTGACAGAAGCTTCCAGCACAACATTCATCATTGTCTGTAAATGAATAGAATGTTTATAAGTTCTTTCTGCGAGCCTGCTGATAAAAATCAAAACCAACATTCGATAACAACACATGTTCTGTTATACTCTATTGTGTGTGGTAGCACTGAAACACACTTAGGCAGAGCAGAGCTAAAATATGTATTCTTAAAAATTAATATGTTTAGAACGACAGGAAATTGAGTAACCAAGTCAGTAAAAATAATGTAACGTCAGAAACTTTATCTCTTATGTTTGATGTACGTTGAAGTAAGAAAAAGAGCGAAACTCACCATATGCGATTATCAAGTCATTTATCGTAACATGATAGGTAAAATTTCCTTGTTTTTCGGACGATGTCTTCAAGTACTTATCAATACGGTTGCTGCTGGTGTCCAAGACATACAAATTTAGAACATCAGACGTCAATTCAACCGCCCCAGGATAACTAATGTTTAAACCAATTGTTTGCTTATTGAGACTAGTTTTCATAACATTGTGATTGATTCCATCATAGTTTGCCCAGTAAATGACGTTATTGTACTCATCCACAGAAATTGACTGCGCTGAACCATCAAAATTGAACTCCATTATTGTGTTATCTGCTGGGTTATAACGTACGATTGGAGGATCACCTGCTCTTGCTATGTAGAGGTAACTGTGAAGGATATTAAAGTAACTCAATACCAACTTACACAGACATAACTAATAATTAAACAAGCCTGGAGCAATTTCATAAAGTCTTACGTGCAATAACAACAAAGTACAATTTGAAAGAAAGTTGAGAGTCGCTGTCATCAAATATATTCATTTTATACACGTTTTGGTTGAGGAATATATTCCTTGTAAAATTAATATAAAAACCTAAACATTTTTGAAAAAAATCGTAAGAAAACAAGCCTTGCTCGCTTACCCATTTGTTGTGTCCATTTCCAGATCTTTTACACTAGATATATCTTTGAGAGCATCAACTTCAATCGCTGGCAATTGATCACCAGTAATATTATACACATATATTCTACTATGCAGTTCATGGTAGTAATACATCAAATTGTTTCTTCCATTGACAGTGAATAACTTCACATTTCCGATGTTTGTTGTCATCTCATCAGAACCATCTAAATAATAACTTGTGATTCCTTCACCATTAACATAGAGATATAACCGTCTGTTGATAGCATCATATGACAATAAGGCGCCAACTCTATCGTCAACCTTCATTGGGATACTTGTGGAGTTTTCTGTATTATAAGACACTGTTCCCGATGATGTTGACAAGAATAAATATGGTATTTGGCAAAGATCTACAACAGAAATACAAACTAAGAATGTTGTGCTGAAAAAACCTACCATTATCTTCGGCTAATTCATTCTATCACATGCAGGCCGTCTAAATTACACCGAAAACTTGAGATATAAATTTGAATATCTGTACACTAGCTAAAAATATCCTCTGTGAATCATTTACTCTAAATTGATATTAAAATTCCAATTTAGGCAAACAATAGAAGTCGACGTTTAGTCATTTTTCGCTGATGAGATTGTCTCGTTGTAGTTGTAGTGTTCATCGCGCATGGTAAGGTTGAAAATTACAAACTTTATTATAGGGTCTAAGCCTGTTAAAGAGCATCTCATCCCTTCGAACATGGTCAGAGGCGCCATAAGCAATTAAGGGTTGGGGGGGGGGTGACAGAATTTCCAAAAAGGGTCGACTTTAGTTTGCAAAGACAAACAAGGAAAATAATGTATTTTAGATGTGTGTCAGTTCAAATGAAGAATGGATTTTTATGGAATTCAACGTTGCATGCGTATTTCTGCTTTCGGCAGCACAAACATATTGAAGAACGAAATTACGAAATGAGACATTCAATGTCTATGAGCATAAAAAGAGCAAACTGCCCCCGTGGTTGCGGCAGCCAAGGACATGGTGCATCGTATTGGTAATGTATTTCAGGTTTATAGTTAAATATACTTGTATACGGGGTCATGCGAACAGCACCTAAAGGCCTGCGCACACTCGAGCTATATTGGTCATTCGTGCCACTTACGGCAAATATCTAGCATGTTTGATAATTTCTGCCTCGCGTGCCGAAATCTTTCGTGTGCGCCAAACTGAACGCTATCTGCTTATGGATTGTCTTAACAGCGCATGTGTAATATACAAAAATAACCAAAAGTCCAATATGGCGAACAGATTGCAAAAAATAAAATTATGGGTGAAAGTGAAGACGAAGAGGTGTTGTCATTTTTGCTGCTGTTGCGTCAACGGATTCACAATGTTAAAAATTATTTCAAATGATTGCCTGACAAGATGACGGTATTGTCGAAATTGTCAAATTGCTCTGGCTCTTCTGAGTTTAGTACTTGAACAAGATTGCGAAAGCTCCTTGACCATATCGTCTCATGATCCATCGCTTCGTCCACGTAAAAATAACAACACCTCTTCGTCTTCACTTTCATCCATAATTTTATTTTTTGCAAACTGTTCGCCATCTTGGATGTTTACTTTCGTATATTACGCATGCGCTGTTCAGACAATCCATAAGCAGATAGCTTTCATTTCGCCGCACACGGAAAGATTTCGGTGCGCGAGGCAGAAATTATCAAATATGCCAGATATTAGCCGTAAGTGGCACGAATGACCAAAGTCCCCGGAAAAGTCGCCCGCAAACGAGAGCAACTGGCTACGGCAATGGCCACGAATGACTTTTTGCTAAGCACATAGCTCTAGTGTGCGCCGGCCTTAAGATCAAAAAACATATTCAGCAGCGCAAATATATATTAAAATAAAGTTATTATTATCTATAGCGATGGTGAATATGACTAGATGGGTGAATTAATACTGTGCATGATGATGCTATACTCTGCATGAATTAGCAATTGGGAAAAGGAAAAGAATAAGGTCCATTCTATGCTTCATGAAGACATTGAAAAATTGTTATAATTATTGTCGTACAAAAGTCCAAATGGATTTTTTTTTACCTTTGTTCTCACATCGGGCACCAATATATCCGGCAGGACATCTACATTCAAATGACGAAGAATCAATGTCTGTACACGTTCCGCCATTATAACATGGAGCACTTGCGCACGGCGTGTCTAAAACAGAGGCGAAGTGCTCATATAATTGTTGGTTGTATAAAAAAGTTTGCCATATCTATCGCATAGTAAAATTAGTTTTTAGCCTTTAATAATAGTTTTCTTATTTTTGTAAAGTATTTACAACGGCAATTTGCATTAGATTTAGTTTTACCAACTATATAACGAACCTTTGTGACTAGAAAACTAAAACGTATGGAGCCTTGTATTAATTTTTTAGTCTAGATATGAAACGAATGCTTTTATTTTCAATTCTAATTTCGTAACGCAATGGAGTTTACCTTCTATATTCACATCTTTATCTATACTTACTGCAAATGGCAAATTGCTCTAAATTCATCCACGTTATTTTGACGTCGGAAGAGCAATCATCAGCATACGTTTGAAGCGCTTGACAATAACAAGCAACAGAATCATCTTCACAAGCACACATATCATATTCACAATCTGAAATATATCCTTCTTCAGTTGCATTGATATAACTGGAACAATTACTGAAGGGTGGCTTGAGTAATGCTGAACAATTCTCTCGTGCTATCAATCTTCTCTCTGCATTGGCGTCACATGGGTGGTCCACTGTAGTTGCATTTTCACATGTAGGATCGACTTTCCAAGAATTTCCAAACTCTACTGGATCACCTACGATGGTACCGTAAGGTGTCCAGAAATCATCATATTTCATTTTGTTATAAGTACCACATAAACCTGATGTTCGGTTCACGTATCGACCTGCGATTGTTACTCGAACATTATAAACATTGTTCCAAAACACAGTTACACCATAATCACTTGTCACGACGGTCCTACCATTGCCATGAATTGTAACGTTTACAGCTGAAAAAAATGAAAAAGCCCTAATAATACTGCATGCATCGTTAGCCAAAATGTGGCAATTTTGCAATCTTTTGTAATTATGTATTCTGAACGTTCATTTTGTTGTTTTATGTAAATTTGTGTGTGCGGTATACTTGTCAGTACCAACCACAGTTATAGAATGCATCAAAATAAATCAACACGCAACAAATTTTGTAAATCTATTTAGATTAGAAAAAAAAATTTACCCCCGTAGTTTGTCGACGAGCTGATCTCTCCACCATTCACATTAGTCATTCCTCTCTGAAGTTTGATAGTTAAACCCGGAAAGATGACTGTTATTGATTTTGTACATGTTACTAGTCCATTTCCACAAGGTTCATTTTCTTGTCTTATTTCAAATGTGTTGTTTACTCTGTCTTTAGCCAGAACATATTCGCATTTACCCATGAAGTCGAAACGTTTTCCATCGAACGTTCTATAATGAGGATCTCCATAAGTTACACACGTCGCTTCGACTAGAAATGTGGAAAAAATACAGAATGTGAAAAATGGTTCTTTTTTCCTCGAAGAAAAATGGCTCTTTTTTAATCGTTATGTTTACCAGTGACCACATTTTAGGACACTACTTTTCACTACGGAATAATAACCCAGGAGAGGTCGATCTCAAGTTAAACCATAACCATCAACAGTAATTCGTGAATTGCATTTGGACAGTGACTTGGAGCGAAATGATATTGTGTGGTATTAATTTTTAAAACAGAGAAGCATAATCGATTATGACAGTCATCCTTTTCAGCCAAATTTTACTGAACTTGTACATGATGTTCCAAACCGTAGAAAATTGTATACACCGATGTAAATAAACATTTGCCCGAAATAAACATTAAATCTAAGGTCCTTAAAATGAATGAAAATTACCAGAAACCATTCCTAAAAAATATAATGGTGCTATTAGACGCGCATACCAACCTTTTTGTTTACAATCATCTCCTGTATAATCTTGATGACAAACGCAATCAAACGTATCTCCAACTCTGACACAAACTTCATTTTCACCACAAGATAGATCATCACAATCATCAACTAAATTAAATAATAAATAAAAACCTTTCGTCCGCCGTTCAGTTACAAATATCAGTGGACGGTATACAAAATGCAAACAAAAGAAATAATTTTGCAGGCAGTAAGACTTGTGCAAACTAATAATTTATTTTGGAACAACGTGTGTATTTATTATATGGAAAGCTTTCGGCTAGTTAACCCAGGCGTTAAATGATTACTTTAATCGAAGCTATCATCATGCAATTCACCATGCAGTGAAAATTTCAAGAATCTTATTTGAGTATTACAGCGAATTATTTCCGTACTTTGTGCATTTTACAGAATGTTGCCGTCAAACATTGCGTTTGTAGCAATGCGATGCTAATTGTCCGTTATGCACCACACTTTATGATATCTTTTACAGGTATTAAAAATTTACATTGCAATTTATATAGCAAGTTGTCCTCCATTAAGGCTTTTACAATATCAAATAGAAAATCATTCTGAGTGAAGCAAAACAGCCTTAATTTACTCTATCAGAAAAAAACATAAAATATTTACCTTCCATTTCACAGCGGTGACCAGTAAACCCGACAGGACATGAACACGAAAAGTTACTATGAATATTTGTACAAGTACCACCATTGAAACAAGGATCACTAGCACAAGGAGTAGCTGAATAGAGAATAAGTTTGGGTTAACCTTATCATAAGTTGTACTGTTGTAAAAAAAGGTGAGGCTGCCATTACTAGAAATTAGTTTAGCCATTCATTTTCTATTTATCCGACGTCGCTAAGTACACAATACATTTACATTTGTCTTCATTTAGCAGATAAAGACGGAATTGATTACTTACTACATTGCTGATATTGAGGATAACTCAACCAGGTAATATTCACTCCATACGAGGCACAGTCATCTACATACGCCTCTATTGCTTGACATAAACAAACAGTTGGATGATCATCACAAGCACAAACATCATATTCACAATCGCTAATATAACCCTCTGCGTCTGGGTTGATATAACTTGAGCATTTATCAAATGGAGAATCGCGTAGAGCTGAACAGTTGGCTCTTGCAGTTGCATTTCTGTCAGGATTTGTTGTACAAGGATGATCAACAAATGTTGCATCTTCACAGCTAGGGTCAGTTTTCCAAGAATTGCCAAATTCTACTTCATTGTCTGTTGTTGTACCATTTGACATCAAGAAATCATCTCCGCGATATCGATTGTATGTTCCACATAAACCAGATGTTCTGTTCAGGTACCGACCAAACACAGTCACTCTCACATTATGAACGTTGTTCCACTCAACCTCGACACCGTAATCGCTTTCGACCAACGTAATGCCACTTCTGGGTTGGGATATCTTCACTCCGTTGGCTAAAAGAAAAAATGATGTTACAAGCGTATTAAAGTACTTGCAAGAAACAGGAGGACTTTACGTCCTGTCTTGATTTACGCATATTACGCATGTACATAACTATATAGAGGATTTAACTTCACACATCAGGATAATATTTTGGCTAAATACAATTGTATAGATAACATATTATTAGTGAATAGACAAAATTATGACTAATATGTGTAATATCCAGTAGATAAAAAAATCAAGGAGAGGAGCAGTAAATTCCCACAAACGAATATAGCCATGTTTACTTACCCATATACATTGTTGATAGTGAGATTGTCGTGCCATGCACTGTCACACTTCCCCGCAGAAGTTGAATTGTCACATTTGGGAACATCACTGTCAGTGATTTTGTACAGGAAGGTTCACTATTTCCACATTCTTCATTCACTTGTCTTATTTCAAATGTGTTGTTCACACTGTCCTTAGCCAGAACATATTCGCATTTTCCCATGAAATCAAAGAGTTTTCCATCAAATGTGGAGTAGTGCGGATCACCTCGAGCATTGCAGGTGGCTTTTACTGTGGAAATATACACATTGAATGTTGTATAACGTTGAATGCAGTATACCGTGATGTATATACTGTTGAAAAATATCAATCATTTGGGGGAAAAGATATTCATAAAATATATCATAGATATATTCACAGCCACAAATATGAAGATTTCAGTAAGCATTGGTGGTAGGAAAAGTTTAAAAACAAATATGAACATGTGCCATATGCTCGAGCTTACCTAAACGGCAATCAGGTTCTTCATAATCGTCTTTGCAAATACACTTAAAGATATCATCTGCTCGAACACACTGTTCGTTTTCGCCACAGGAAAGAAGACTGCAGTTCGTAGCTAAAAAATATTGCTTAAAATTTTAAAATGAGCTATCCATAAACCAAGGAAGAGAATTACTAGACTTGATTTATCAGCGTAAAAGGTGCAAAGATCATTGCTACTGAATATATACAATCTAAACGTTACCTTTACAATCACGACCATCTCCTATGAAACCTTCATCACAATCACATTCAAATGAACCAATTTTATTTTTGCACGTAGCATTTTCGTGGCAGTAATTGCTCATTAGGCATTCGTTGACGTCTACAATGTAAATTAATATCGTTAAATAGAGCTGCTTTTATTTTTTCCGATTTGACCAATTTGGTGACTACCAAATGTCCGATAACAGATAGTCTGTATTTCAATTGATGATTTAAGTTGTAGACTACTTTATTACAGATTGATAGAGTTTTAGTACAAATTGTTTATCTTGGCTTAATAGAAATTCGTAATGCTGTAATATTGACAATTTATATTTTGAGAATAAACTTTGTAATTTTATTGGTTTTGTTATATTATACAGGGGGTAGTTTAAAGAAGGCATTAAAAGATTTTAAACTGCATGTTAGGAAAAATATCATTTGAAACACTTTGTTTTAAGATCAATAACTAGATATGCATAAAAATTATGTAGATATGTAAACTTTTCCTCAAGAAATGTGTAATATAGAGGAAATTCTTCACACAATTATTTACATTCAGGAATTAAAAATTAATTCAAATGAATAAAAATTATAGGTTAGATTACCCATATCTGAAAAAAGCAGTTAAGTATTTAAGTAGGGATCATCCATTGGTTAGTTGCGCAGGTTAGTGTCATTTTAATATACATGCAAAGTTACCTTCACAATAAGTGCCATTTCCAGCAAATCCCTCATTACAGGAGCAGTTGAAACTTCCAAGAGAATTTGCACATGTAGAGTTCACGTGACAGAAGGTTCCAGCACAACATTCATCATGGTCTATAAATGAATAGAATGTTTATAAGTTCTTTCTGTGAGCCTGTTGATAAAAATCAAAACCAACATTCAATAATAACACATGTTCTGTTATACTGAGAGCAGAGCAAAAATAAGAATTTATTTTATAAAATATGTTTAGAACGACAAGAAATTGAGTAACCAAGTGAGTAAAAATAATGTAATGTCAGTAACTTTATGTCTTATGTTTAATGTAAATTGAAGTAAGAAAAAGAGCGAAACTCACCATATGCAATTATCAAGTCATTTATCGTAACATGGTAGGTAAAATTTCCTTGTTTTTCGGACGATGTCTTCAAGTACTTATCGATACGGTTGTTGCTGGTGTCCAAGACATACAAATTTAGAACATCAGACGTCAATTCAACCGCCCCAGGATAACTAATGTTTAAACCAATTGTTTGCTTATTGAGACTAGTTTTCATAACATTGTGATTGATTCCATCATAGTTTGCCCAGTAAATGACGTTATTGTACTCATCCACAGAAATTGACTGCGCTGAACCATCAAAATTGAACTCCATTATTGTGTTATCTCCTGGGTTATAACGTACGATTGGAGGATCACCTGCTCTTGCTATGTAGAGGTAACTGTGAAGGAAATTAAAGTAACTCAATACCAACTTACACAGACATAACTAATAATTAAACAAGCCTGGAGCAATTTCATAAAGTCTTACGTGCAATAACAACAAAGTACAATTTGAAAGAAAGTTGAGAGTTGCTGTCATCAAACATATTCATTTTACACACGTTTTGTTGAGGAATATATTCCTTGTAAAATTAATATAAAGACCTAAACATCTTTGAAAAAAATCGTAAGAAAACAAGCCTTGCTCGCCTTACCCATTTGTTGTGTCCATTTCCAGATCTTTTACACTAGATATATCTTTGAGAGCATCAACTTCAGTCCCTTGCGATTGGCCACTAGTAATATTGTACACATATATTCTACTATGCAGTTCATGGTAGTAATACATCAAATTGTTTCTTCCATCGACAGTGAATAACTTCACATTTCCGATGTTTGTTGTCATCTCATCAGAACCATCTAAATAATAACTTGTGATTCCTTCACCAACATCATAGAGATATAACCGTCTGTTGATAGCATCATATGACAATAAGGCGTTTACTCTATCGTCAACCTTCATTGGGATACTTGTGGAGTTTTCTGTATTATAAGAGACCGTTCCCGATGATGTTGACAAGAATAAATATGGTATTTGGCAAAGATCTATAACAGAAATACAAACTAAGAATGTTGTCCTGAAAAACCTAAGATTATCTTCGCTAATTCGCTCTACCACATGCAGGTGTCTAAATTACACCGGCAACTTGAGATATAAATTTGAATATCTGTACACTAGCTAAAAATATGCTCTGTGAATCATGTACTCTAAATTGATAATAAAATTCCAATTTATGCAAACAATAGACGTCGACGTTTAGTCATTTTTCGTTAATGATAGAATTGTCTCGTCATAGTTGTAGTGTTCATCGCGCATGGTAAGGTTGAAAATTACAAATTTTATTATAGGGTCTAAGTCTATTAAAGAGCATCTCATCCCTTCCAACATGGTCAGAGGCACCGTAAGCAATCAAGGATTGGGGGGGGGACAGAATCTCGAAAAAGGGTCGACTTTCGTTTGCAAAGACAAACAAGGAAAATGATGTAATTTAGAACAGCGCGCGTCTTTATTCAATCTTCAAAATAATGAAGAATGGAATTTTATGGAATTCAACGTTGCATGCGTACTTCTGCTTTCGGCAGCACAAACATATTGAAGAAAGAAAATTACGAAATGAGATATTTGATGTCTATGAGCATAAAAAAGAAAACTGCCCCCGCTGCCCCGTGGTTCTGGAGGCCCGGGACATGGTACATCGTATTGGTCATGTATATTTCAGGTTTATAGTTTAATATATCTGTATACGGGGTCATGCGAACAGCACGAAAGATCAATAAACATATTCAGCAGGGCAAATGTACAATAAAATATAGTTAGTATTATCTACCGCTGGCATGCTGAAATATAGCGATTCTGCATAGGACTCGATCGGGTGAATTAATATTGTGATGGGGCTATACTCTGCATGAGTTAGCAACTGGACATGCTGAAGCATTCCCGCTTTGACTCTGAGTATCCTCATACATCACAATACGCTGAAACATTTTAAACGAGACCTTCCGGGTGAAAAAATAATCGGCCATGTCCATTCTATGGTTCACGAGGACATTGAAAAATTCTTATGATCATTATCGTACAAAAGTCCAAATGGATTTGTATTTACCTTTGTTCTCACATCGGGCACCAATATATCCGGCAGGACATCTACATTCAAATGACGAAGAATCAATGTCTGTACAGGTTCCGCCATTATAACATGGAGCACTGGCGCACGGCGTGTCTAAAACAGAGGCAAAGTACTCATAATTATAGTTTGTTGTATAAAAAATGTTTGCCATATCTATCGCATAGTAAAATTAGTTTTTAGCCTTTTATAATATTTGTCTTATTTTGTCTAAGTGTTTACAACGGTAATTTCCTGTAGTTTTAGTTTTACCAACTATATAATGAACGCTTGTGACTAGAAAACTGAAACGTATGGAGCCTTGTATTAATTTTTTAGTCTAGATATGAAACGAATGCTTTTATTGCAATTCTAATTTCGTAACGCAATGGAGTTTACCTTCTATATTCACATCTTTATCTATACTTACTGCAAATGGCAAATTGTTCTAAATTCATCCACGTTATTTTGACATCGGAAGAGCAATCATCAGCATACGTTTGAAGCGCTTGACAATAACAAGCAACAGAATCATCTTCACAAGCACACATATCATATTCACAATCTGCAATATATCCTTCTTCAGTTGCATTGATATAACTGGAACAATTACTGAAGGGTGGCTTGAGTAATGCTGAACAATTCTCTCGTGCTATCAATCTTCTCTCTAAATTGGCGTCACATGGGTGGTCCACTGTAGTTGCATTTTCACATGTAGGATCGACTTTCCAAGAATTTCCAAACTCGACTGGATCACCTACGATGGTACCGTAAGGTGTCCAGAAATCATCATATTTCATTTTGTTATAAGTACCACATAAACCTGATGTCCTGTTCACGTATCGACCTCCGATTGTTACTCGAACATTATAAACATTGTTCCAAAACACAGTTACACCATAATCACTTGTCACGACGGTCCTACCATTGCCATGAATTGTAACGTTTACAGCTGAAAAAAAATGAAAAAGCCCCAATAATACTGGATGCATGGTGGTTAGCCAAAATGTGGCAGTTTTGCAATCTTTTGTAATGATGTATTCTGAACGTTCATTTTGTTGTTTTATGTAAATTTGTGTGTGCGGTATACTTGTCACTACCAACCACAGTTAATGAATGCATCAAAATAAATCAACACGCAACAAATTTTGTAAATCTATTTAAACTAGAAGAAAAATTTTACCCCCGTAGTTTGTCGACGAGCTGATCTCTCCACCATTCACATTAGTCATTCCTCTCTGAAGTTTGATAGTTAAACCCGGGAAGATGACTGTTATTGATTTCGTACATGTTACTAGTCCATTTCCACAAGGTTCATTTTCTTGTCTTATTTCAAATGTGTTGTTTACTCTGTCTTTAGCCAGAACATATTCGCATTTACCCATAAAGTCAAAACGTTTTCCATCGAACGTTCTATAATGAGGATCTCCATAAGTTACACATGTCGCTTCGACTAGAAATGTGGAAAAATACAGAATGTGAAGAATGGTTCTTTTTTGCTCGAAGAAAAATGGGTCTTTTTTAATCGTTATGTTTACCAGTGACCACATTTTAGGATACTACTTTTCACTACGGAATAATAACAGAGGAGAGGTCGATCTCAAATGAAACCATAACCATCAACAGTAATTTGCGAAAAACATTTGGACGGTGACTTGAAGCAAAATTATATTGTGCGGTATTAACTTTTAAAACAGTGAAGCAAAATCGATGATGACAGTCATCCCTTTCAGCCAAATTTTACTGAACTTGTACAGGATTATCGAAACCGTAGAGAAGATTGTATACGCAGATATAAGAATCACCTTGCCCGAAATAAACATTAAATCTAAGGTCCTCAAAAAGATATAAGAATCCTTTTACCGGAAATAAACAAAATGATGAAAATTACAAGAAATCCATTCCTAAAAATATAATGGTGCTATTAGACGTATACCAACCTTTTTCTTTACAATCATCTCCTGTGTAATCTTGATGACAAACGCAATCAAACGTATCTCCAACTCTGACACAAACTTCATTTTTACCACAAGATAGATCATCACAATCATCAACTACGATAAAAATAATAAATAAAAATCTTTCATCCGCCGTTTAGTTACAAATATCAGTAGACGGTATACAAAATGCAAATAAAAGAAATAATTTTGAAGTAAGTAAGACCTGTGCATGCAGTATCTAAACTAAAAAATTTTTTTGGAACAACGCGTGTGTTTATTATATGCAAAGCTTTCAGCCGGTTACAATAACCCGGGCGTTAAATGATTACTTTAATTGAAGCTAGTATCATGCAATTCACCATGCAGTGAAAATTTCAAGAATATTATTTGAGTATTACAGCGAATTATTCTGGTACTTTCTGCATTTTACAGAATGTTGCCGGCAAACATTGCGTTTGTGGCAATGCGATGGTAATTGTCCGTTATGCACCACACTTTATGATATCTTGTACAGGCATTAGAAACTTACATTGCAATTCATATAGCAAGTTATCCTCCATTAGGGGATTTACAGTATCGGGTAGAAAATCGTTCTGAGTGAAGCAAAACATCCTTAATTTATCAGAACAACACAATAATTGAAAATATTTACCTTTCATTTCACAGCGGTGACCAGTAAACCCGACAGGACATGAACACGAAAAGTTACTATGAATATTTGTACAAGTACCACCATTGAAACAAGGATCACTAGCACAAGGAGTAGCTGAATAGAGAATAAGTTTGGGTTAACCTTACCATAAGTTGTACTGTTGTAAAAAAACGTGAGGCTGCCATTACTAGAGATTAGTTTAGCCATTCAGTTTCTATTTATCCGACGTCGCTAAGTACACAATACATATACATTTGTCTTCATTTAGCGGAGAAAGACGGAAGTGAATACTCACTACATTGCTGATATTGAGGATAACTCAACCAGGTAATATTCACTCCATACGAGGCACAGTCATCTACATACGCCTCTATTGCTTGACATAAACAAAGAGTTGGATGATCATCACAAGCACAAACATCGTATTCACAATCGCTAATATAACCCTCTGAGTCTGGGTTGATATAACTTGAGCATTTATCAAATGGAGAATCGCGTAGAGCTGAACAGTTGGCTCTTGCAGTTGCATTTCTGTCAGGATTTGTTGTACAAGGATGATCAACAAATGTTGCATCTTCACAATCAGGGTCAGTTTTCCAAGAATTGCCAAATTCTACTTCATTGTCTGCTATTGTACCATTTGACATCAAGAGATCATCTCCGCCATATCGATTATATGTTCCACATAAACCAGATGTTCTGTTCAGGTACCGACCAAACACAGTCACTCTCACATTATGAACGTTGTTCCACTCAACTTCGACACCGTAATCGCTTTCGACCAACGTAATGCCACTTCTGGGTTGGGATATCTTCACTCCGTTGGCTAAAAAAAAGAATGATGTTACAAGCGTATTAAAGTACTTGAAAGAAACAGGAGGATTTTAGGTCGTGTCTTGATAAACCGGTTGCACAGTTTTAAAGCCATGTTTACTTACCCATATACATTGTTGATAATGAGATTGTCATGCCATTCGCTGTCACACTTCCCCGCAGAAGTTGAATTGTCACATTTGGGAACATCACTGTCAGTGATTTTGTACAGGAAGGTTCACCATTTCCACATTCTTCATTTACTTGTCTTATTTCAAATGTGTTGTTCACACTGTCCTTAGCCAGAACATATTCGCATTTTCCCATGAAATCAAAGAGTTTTCCATCAAATGTGGAGTAGTGCGGATCACCTCGAGCATTGCAGGTGGCTTTTACTGTGGAAATATACACATTTAATGTAGTATAACGTTGAATGTAGTATACCGTGATGTATACCGTTGAAAAATATCAATCATTTGGGGGAAAGATATTCATAGAATATATCATACATAGATATACTCACAGACACAAATATCAAGATTTCAGTAGTTATTGGTGGTAGGAAAAATTTAAAAACAAAATATGAACATGTGCCATATGCTCGAGCTTACCTAAACGGCAATCAGGTTCTTCATAATCGTCTTTGCAAATACACTTAAAGATATCATCTGCCCGAACACACTGTTCGTTTTCGCCACAAGAAAGAAGACTGCAGTTCGTAGCTAAAAAATATTGCTTAAAATTTTAGAATGAGCTATCAGATTTCCAAGGAAGAGAATTACTAGACTTGATTTATGAGCGAAAAAGGTGCAAAGATCATTGATACTGAATATATACAATCTAAACGTTACCTTTACAATCACGACCATCTCCTATGAAACCTTCATCACAATCACATTTAAATGACCCAATTTTATTTTTGCACGTAGCATTTTCGTGGCAGTAATTACTCATTAGGCATTCGTTGACGTCTACAATGTAAATTAATATCGTCAAACAGAACTGCTTTTATTTTTTTTCCATTTGACCAATTTGGTGGCTACCAATTAAATGTTTAACGGAATCGAAAAATTTTGAGAAGTGGGGTAAATGTTTTTTTTGGCACGGGGGGGGTAAGTGTCCAATAACAGATAGTCGCAATTCAATAGATCATTTTAGTTGTAGACTACTTTATTATGGATTGATAGAGGTTTAGTGCATATTGTTCATCTTTGCTTAATACAAATACGTAATCCTGTATTATTGACAATTTATATTTTAAGAACAAATTGTTAAATTATTTTATTGAATTTTTTTTATATTATACAGGGATAGTTTAAAGGAGGCATTAAAAGATTTTAAACAGCATGTTAGGAAAAATATCATTTGAAATACTTTGTTTCAAAATCAATAACTAGATATCCATAAAAATGGTGTAGAAATGTAAAAATTTTTTGTAAAAAATGTCTAATAAAATTATAGGTTAGATTATCCAAGCCTGAAAATATGAGCAATTAAGTATTTTGGAGAAAAGTAGAACTATAGGCATATACAAGAAAATCTATAATTGGCGGAATTTTTTTAAAAAAAAACGTCATTTCAATGTAAGAAGGTGAATTTGTCTCAATAATCACAGTTATCACACATCCCATTGCACGGAATCACAGTTTCCACTGACAGTGATACAAAACTGCTCGAAAATACGAATGACTTGTTGTCGTCTAGCTCATTCCTTCACGATTGCTTACATGCACCTAGAGCTACATGCAACTGTAGACAATATAGCTAAGGGGCTGGGGATTTTCACTCCAGTACTATTCTACCTGTGTTGTTAGATTTTATTCTTCTAGAATAATTTTTTTTTGTAGGTGGAATCATCCATTGGCTAGTTGCGCAGGTTAGCGTCATCTTAATATACATTCAAATTTACCTTCACAATAAGTGCCATTTCCAGCAAATCCCTCGTTGCAGGAGCAGTTGAAACTTCCCAGAGAATTTGCACACGAAGAGTTCACGTGACAGAAGGTTCCAGCACAACATTCATCATGGTCTGTAAATGAATAGAATGTTTATAAGTTCTTTCTGTGAGCCTGCTGATAAAAATCAAAACCAACATTCAATAACAACACATGTTCTGTTATACTCTATTGTGTGTGGTAGTACTGAAACCCACTTAGGCAGAGCAGAGCTAAAATATGAATTTTTAAAATATGTTTACAACGACAGGAAATTGAGTAACCAAGTCAGTAAAAAATGTAATGTTAGAAACTTTATCTCTTATGTTTGATGTACGTTGAGGTAAGAAAAAGAGTGAAACTCACCATATGCAATTATCAAGTCATTTATCGTAACATGGTAGGTAAAATTTCCTTGTTTTTCTGACGATGTCTTCAAGTACTTATCAACACGGTTGTTGCTGGTGTCCAAGACATACAAATTTAGAACATCAGACGTCAAGTCAACCCCCCCAGGATAACTAATGTTTAAACCAATTGTTTGCTTATTGAGACTAGTTTTCATAACATTGTGATTGATTCCATCATAGTTTGCCCAGTAAATGACGTTATTGTACACATCCACAGAAATTGACTGAGCTGAGCCATCAAAATTGAACTCCATTATTGTTTTATCTGCTGGGTTATAACGTACGATTGGAGGATCACCTGCTCTTGCTATGTAGAGGTAACTGTGAAGGAAATTAAAGTAACTCAATTCCAACTTACACTGACATAACTAATAATTAAACAAGCCTGGAGCATTTTCATAAAGTCTTACGTGCAATAACAACAAAGTAATATTTGAAAGAAAGTTGACAGTTGCTGCCATCAAATATAATATATTATTTTTAAAAACGTTTTGGTTAAAAAATATATTACATGTGAAATAAAAATGAAAACCTAAATATTTGTGGAAAAAAATCTTAAGAAAACAATATTTAACAGACTTACCCATTTATCATGTCCATTTCCAGATCTTTTACACTAGATATATCTGAGAGAGCATCAACTTCAGTCCCTTGCGATTGGCCACTAGTAATATTGTACACATATATTCTACTATGCAATTTATGGTAGTAATATATCAAATTGTTTCTTCCATCGACGGTGAAAAAGTCTACATTTCCGATGTTTGTTGTCATCTCATCAGAACCATCTAAATAATAACTTGTGATTCCTTCACCAACAACATAGAGATATAACCGTTTGTTGATAGCATCATATGACAATAAGGCGCCAACTCTATCGTCAACCTTCATTGGGATACTTGTGAAGTTTTCTGTTTTATAAGACACCGTTCCCAATGATGTTGACAAGAATAAATATGGTATTTGGCAAAGATCTATAAACAACAACGTAAACTCAAAATGTTGTTATAAAAAGACATTCTATTCATGTTTCAATGAAAGGTTATGATATAAAAGATTATATAGAGTGATGGTACCTTCTTATGCAAAAATACAAAACAAAGATTGGAAGATTAGTAAACGAAATTAAAATGACCCACTTAATTTCTGATCGGGGACTATATAGCTTTTAAACAAACCTTTGCGTACATTTTAAATAGCAATCTTTGATTCAATATAATAAACGGTCTGCAAGTCTAACAAAATATTAGTTTCACATACGCGCTAAATGGGTATGGCATTGTTCGTAGCATGTTAAAGAAGGATGCGAAAAAAGGCAATTTCCTTTTAAATAAACATGCAGGCTTCCTATTGCCAAGAGCAGAACTGTTATGCTGACATTGCTGTAATCCTTCGCCAATATATCATTGTTTGACAACAACAACGACGCACCAACACATTTGCGTAGCAAAAACATCAAATATTTACAATAAAAACAAAACATTTGGTGTACGAAGCTACAAATGAGCCGCTTTAGTCTATTAGTCTACTATTTCTATTCTATGTATACCTTTCATTTCACATCTATCTCCCAGAAATCCAGCAGGACATCTACACTCAAATGAATTGTGACCAACGTTTGTACAGCTTCCTCCATTATAACATGGCGCGCTTGCACACGGGGTACCTGTGGGGAAAAAACATGCTCATAATTATAATAATGAAGAAAAATGCGTTAGTAAAGCTCGTTTGTTTCGAGTAAAGCTTTTGACCACTCAATAATAACGGTAAACGAACAAAAAGGGGTGCAATTAATGACTAATCATAAAAGTGTTTACAAAAACAATCAGCCGCGCAGCAGGGGCCGGTTGTATAAAACTATTTAACTAAACTTTCATAGTTAAATCCTATAGTCAACTCAGAAAAACACAACTCTGATTAGCAAATTCTTTCCTTAACTACAGTCAAAAGTTAAAGTGCCTATATCACTCGTGGAATCTTCATGCATTTGAAAACAATGTAAAAAGTTAGTTAATATATTAGATACTAGCCTTTAAACTACCTGCAGTTCCTGAGTCCCAGGCTCCTGTAAACAACAGGCAGTTTCAAATTGAATAGCCGTGTTTAAACCCAGGAGGTTGGGACTCAGGAACCGCAGGTAGTTTAGAGGCTTGTATCTTCGAAATCATTGCACTATATCAAAAAACTTTTTTTAATATATTAACTAACTTTTTACGTTCTTTTCAAATGCATAAAGATCCCACGAGTGATATAGGCACTTCAACTAGTTTTATTTATTTACAACTGGCCCAAGGAGATTAGTTTGTTAACGAGGAGTATGTGATTTTTGAATTAATGTACCGAATAATTCGTCCTGTTATATTTTCTGTTATCAAAAACGTGAACAATCAATATCATTACGTGGGTTTTCATTTTTACACATTACATGTCACGACAAAAGTTGGAGAGTTTTGTTAGAGACACAAAAGTATCATTAGGTAGGGTATTTTAGGCAGTTATTACATCATATTTGAGCTCTTAATAGGATAGTAATCTAGCGAATTTACTCACTGCAAATGGCGAATTCATCTAAATTCATCCAATCAATTTCGATGTTGGAAGAGCAATCATCAGCGTAAGCTTCAAGAGCTTGACAATAACAAACAACAGGATCATCTTCACAAGCACACATATCATATTCACAACCTGCAATATATCCTTCTTCAGTTGCATTGATATAACTGGAGCAATTACTGAAGGGTGGTTTAAGTAATGTTGAACAATTCTCTCGTGCTATCAATCTTCTCTCTGGATTGGCGTCACATGGGTGGTCTACTGCAGTTGCATTTTCACATGTAGGATCGACTTTCCAAGAATTTCCAAACTCTACTGGGTCAGTTACGATTGTTCCATAAGACGTCCAGAAATCATCATATTTCATTTCATTATAAGTACCACATAAACCTGATGTTCTGTTTAAGTATCGACCTCGAACAACCACTCGTACGTTGTAGACATGCTCCAAATACTTTCACACCATAATCACTTGTTATTACTTGACCACTTCCGTGCTTGGAAATGTTTACGCCTTGAAAGATAATGTTAATTTAGTGTTGATAATACTGTCGACCGAGTGCAATTTCTTTAATGAGGTATATAGATATCTAAATCTATTATATGAGTATCATATATCGAATTACAATAATTATAACTAATAATTATACCATGGCTTAAATGTCAATAATCGATTCTTTCCTAGAGAAAGCCTGTTCGCAGTTCAGGCATGGAGCAAGTTAATTTTCAGGTTCATATAATTATTTTGACGTAGCACACCCCACACTCCAATCAAAAAATAGGTTTAGTACAACCAAGATATGAGGCCGAACATTCATTGCAAGAGAAGGTCGTACGTCATTATTACCTCACCTTTATATGAGAACGGCAGTGTTACCTCACCACCATTAACTGAAGTTGATCCCCTTTTGAGTTTAATAGTTACATCCCGGAAGATGACTGTTATTGATTTCGTACATGTTACTAGTCCATTTCCACAAGGTTCATTTTCTTGTCTTACTTCAAATGTGTTGTTTACTCTGTCTTTAGCCAGAACATATTCGCATTTACCCATGAAGTCAAAACGTTTTCCATCGAGTGTCCTGTAATGAGGATCTCCATAAGCTACACACGTCGCTTCAGCTACACAAAAATTAAGAAATAGAGAAATCATGAATATTAACATTGTCCCTGAAAGGACTTCCAGGCAGTAGGTCGCTAGCCTATTTTTTAAAAAAATATTTTCTAATTTTTGCTAAAGTTAAACACAGGGGAAATATAAATAATATACTACATAGGCTTTTTCTTCCTTGCATATCCTAAAATAACTGATCGACTGATTGCCTAATACTGACGGTCTGACTGGCCTACCGTGCGTCCTATTGGGAGGGGGGGGGTGCAAGTACAAAACTGACTGAGAATAGGGTGTGGTCTGCAGAATTTGCTAGAGATGATAGGCGCAGCCCTCGTCTATTATAATTGAAATTCGAGATATACGTGGTGTTTTTCAGAGCACATATATCAGTAGTTTTGGTCGCGGAAACGCTCTTGTTCCGCATTATTTTTATATGCTAAAGATATGATTCCCGTCTGGCATCTTACTGTCAAAATTGATCAAATCTACGCAACATTATAATTTACTAGATAAAAAACAAAAACATATTTTACCTAAAAGACAATCAGGTTCTTTATAATCGTCTTTGCAAACACACTTAAAGAGGCCATTCACTTGATCACATCGTTCATTCTCACCACAACTTATAACACTGCAGTTGGTTGCTGGAAATAAATAAATTTATTTATAAAATTTATACAAACCGTACAAAGTTTCCGAACAAAATGCACGTATTTTATTATTTGCTGCATATAAAATTGCCAGTAGCCACCTACGAGAAATAATTTGTGGTATTCTGTAATAATGACGTCATGTATATGAATAATAGTTTCCACAATTTTTTCATGCGAGCAAAGACTGTTTTGAGAAAATAAAATTAGGCGACGTTTGCACACGTTCCTAAACACGATGTCAATTAAGAAACTTTTGGACGTAAAGGATTTTGAAGACACTAAAAATACACTAAAAATATTTAAAACATATTTATATAGGGGAGAAGAAATTAAATGTTTGACACGGCACATTAGCTGAGGTCTTGAAGTTGTTTCACACCTAAGCGAGGTTACTAATAAAATGCCTGTTGAATTCAGCTTCCGTCATAATTTTGGGAATTATGATAATCCTCAACGCCATCTCATTATTATTCGAAGTCTAGCAAACTATTCAGAACATAATGCTGAAATGAGACTCGTTGTCAATAAAATGAAAAGTTAAAATGAACGGTTTGCGCACTTGCAAGCTCTATAACTAATATACCTTCACAATCACGGCCATTTCCTTCAAAACCTTCATCACAATCACACCGGAATGACCCAATATTATTTGAGCAGGTAGCATTTTGGTGGCACGGGTTGTTTACTGAACATTCGTTGATATCTACAAGTGAATGTAAAGTTATGTTTCAGAGATATTTACAAGTGAACAAGTAATTTGGTGCCATATTATTAAAAAGCGTTGCTCAATAAACACTGTCCAAAAGAACAATGGAATACCTTCACAATACGAGCCATTTCCTGAAAAGCCATCGTTGCAGGAACAATTAAAACTACCGAGAGAATTTGCACATGAAGAGTTCACGTGGCAGAAAGTTCCAACACAACATTCATCTTCGTCTACATGATGTGAAAGGAAACATTTTTTATTATAAAACAACGTGTAAACGCGATACTAGTTACAGAAAGTTAGAAAGAATATTTTATGAAAATTTTGTAGGAATCCTAAATCACTATCTGTTACAAAATAGTCACCATCAACAAAAAGTTATAAAGCGTTATAATGCTCGGAGAGTAGCTGTGCTCGGCAAATGTATCTGCGACAATAGACCCGAGTGATTCGTCTTGTCACACCACAGCCAAGACTCTCAGCTACAACAGCGCAAAATAATGATACACGAAATATTTCAGAACAACCAGAAGAAACCACTAGCTATCAATTAGTTTTCCTTGTACATATACAAACTTACCATATGTAATAATAAGGTCGGATATAGCATAATCATAGGTAATGTTTCCTTGCTTTTCAAGCGATGCTTTTAAATATCTATCGATAGAGGTGCTGCCTTTTTTAAGGACATACAAATTAAAAACATCGGTTGCCAACTCGATTTGGTCAGCATATGTGATGTTTAAATACACTGTTTCCTCGTTCATGGAAGTTTTCATAATCTTGTGCACGCCATCTTGGAAATTAGCCCAGTAGATAACATCATCGTATTCATCAACGGAAATCGACTGCGCTGAGCCAAAAACGTTGTCGAACAGTTTCATGGAGCCATCAGCTGGATTGTAACGAATGAATGGAGGATTATTTGCCCGGGCTATGTAGAGATAACTACAAAAAAAGAAAGAGTCAGTTATGAGTTATCCAATTTTTTTGCTTTTTGTTCGCATTTCGACAAAATAAGAAAAAGATTCTGTTTCTGACCAACAATTTGTCAACTGTTGGATTATATCGTTATGTAACGGAGTTCGTGATTTGCGGTTAGGATAGGGTGGCGGTTAGGGACTGGGATCAAAAAGAAAATATTTCGTGCAAGCAACATGACAGCAGTACCAACTGCTGTCATATGAAACTTTAAGGAAGTTTAGGAAGGCGACTTTTACCATAGCTAGCCCAGTATTATCGTAAACTTATAAAAATCACAAAATTAAACACACTAAATTTCTACGCTAAAAAATTTTAGGACCCTATAATGAAGGTCCACTTCCAAACCTATACTGATCAAGGGAGAGAAAACTTCTCATTATTACAGCGGCATAGCATAGACTAGAGGTTTAAAGGGTCTTAACATCGAGCGGAATTGTCCACACTTCAAATTCAAGCCAGGAACAGTTAACTAATGGAAAAAATGGGTCAACTATAGGTCCTCCGGCAGTAATCGAACCAACGCATTTGCGATGCCGGTGCAATGCTCTTGCCACCGCAGAGCTACAGAGGTAGCTGAAAAGAGCGTAAGCGTGGTTAATGTGTATAATGGTAATGCTGGGAATAGGCAAATGACCGGCATCGCAAAAGCGTAGGTTCGATTCCCGCCGGAGGACCAATAGCTGACATGTTTTTCCTTCAACTGTTCCTGGCTTATATATATATATATATATATATATATATATATATATATATATATATATATATATATATATATATATATATATATATATATATATATATAACCTCATCTCAAAAATTC
Organism: Dendronephthya gigantea; assembly: GCF_004324835.1. Lineage (NCBI taxonomy): Eukaryota > Metazoa > Cnidaria > Anthozoa > Malacalcyonacea > Nephtheidae > Dendronephthya > Dendronephthya gigantea. The sequence goes on along the minus strand of NW_021163220.1, from coordinate 134,168 downwards.
TCTCAATTTTTTTAGAAATCGAATCATTGTTGGCCCTCTCTTTTCCATTTTTTGTGCACAAAAAGAATAATCTCTTATTTAACTTGAATACCATGAGAATTAACGAGAAATCCATGGGACATTACTATTTAGAGCCATTTAGAATAACTGCATTTGCATCAATAAATATAACGCTAACTATATCTACGTCAATTGTATGAACGGTCTATCATCATCTCTACAAAATTAATTTTTTGAAGATATATTATCCTATTATGCCAACAGAAAATATTTACCCGTTAGTCATGTCTATCTCCACATCTTTCACAGATGCCACATCGCTAAGATCATCAACGGCAGTGTTCTGACCATCAGTAATATTGTACATCCAAATTCTTGAATGCAAAGCATGATAATAATATATCACATTTCGTCTTCCATCAACAGTGAAGAAGTCCGCATCTTTGAGTGACATTACGGTGACATCAGATCCATCCAGGTAGTAACTTATTATTTCCTGAGAGATGTAGAGATACAACCGTTTGTTGATACCATCATATGACAATAAGGCGTTTGCTCGATCGTCAACCTTCATTGGGATATTTGTGGAGTTTTCTGTATTATAAGACACCGTTCCCAATGATGTTGAGAAGAATAAATATGGTATTTGGCAACGATCTATAAACAAAGTTTTTTTATTAGTGTATTAGCAAGGTAGAATGCACTAGATCTTATAATTATTGTGTTATAATTAACATTGATCCTACCCTTAATTTCACATCTATCTCCCAGGAATCCTGCAGGACAACTACATTCAAACGACGAGGAATCAACATTTTTACAACTTCCGCCATTATAACACGGAGCACTTGCACATGGGGTACCTGTTGAGACATTAATGGCAAAAATTTAATTCTACACATTTACTTCATTGCTCTAATCTGGCTGCGTAATACGAAAAGTTTATGCCGTGATCACGTAAAAGGGCAAAAACACTTTTCCTTGAGAATTTGAAATAAAAATATATACAGGGTGTACCAAAAAATTGCAAATGCCATAATTTGTATGCGCGAAATCAGACATTAGGACTTCAATGGTTGTGCAATGCAATTACGCTTCATGTATTTGAAAAATACGTTTTCTAGGGTTATCAAAACACGCTTAAACTTATGAGTTTGATTATGAATGGCTCAGTTAAGAACAGAACTAATTTTAATTCACTTTGTGTGGTTATTTTAATAGTACTGCACGTGGAAATGTATTTTTAAATTCCAAAAGCGTAGCTACTTAGTTGCACAGCCATTACAAATCAGTATGGTATTTGCAGTTATTTTATACACTCTGTATCAGGTATTATAATTTATACTAATCCAGGTTCCAATTTAGATGTAAGAAAAATATTGCAGAGAAGAAAACATCGCTATTGTGCTAGTCTTCAGAATATTTGTTACTTACGACAAATTGCATATTCATTTAATTCCATCCACTTTATATTAACATGGGGTGAACAATCATCAGCATAAGCTTCAAGAGCTTGACAATAACAAACAACAGGATCATCTTCACAAGCACACATATCATATTCACAATCTGCAATATATCCTTCTTCAGTTGCATTGATATAACTGGAACAATTACTGAAGGGTGGTTTAAGTAATGCTGAACAATTCTCTCGTGCTATCAATCTTCTCTCTAAATTGGCGTCACATGGGTGGTCCACTGTAGTTGCATTTTCACATGTAGGATCAACTTTCCAAGAATTTCCAAACTCTACTGGATCAGTTACGATTGTTCCGTAAGACGTCCAGAAATCATCATCTTCCATTTCGTTATAATAACCACATAAACCTGATGTTCTGTTCAAGTATCGACCTCGAACAACCACTCTTACGTTGTAGACATTGTTCCAAAATACATTCACACCATAATCACTTATGACCGATGTTCGACGGTTCTCAGTTGTGATGTTGACACCTAAAAACGAAAGAACAAAAAATATAGCTGAAACTTGAAAAAATCGATTCTTTATTGTCATAGCTTGTTTTGATTAAGCTTATACACATCACGGTGTATAAAAAAGTACCCCTTATTAAAATGAAACTTCTGCTGGAATTTGGATGCATGATTATAATATAATGATCATAAAAGCAAAGTAATTACGTTAAGGCATTAAAATTGAGCGTCTCGTTTTACATTTTAAGCATCCTTGAGTTTGGCATAATAATAAAACATTCAAATTCGAAGAAAAGCCTGATTTTAGTGGGGGGGTACTTTTTTATACAACCTCTGCAAGGTGTATAAATAAAAGAGGACCTTTAGAAATCAAATTATTGGTATAATTTAAATGTCAGATCAATTTTCTAAGCCCATGGGTGGACAAACATGCACAATCGAATAAAATCTAACGCAGGCACGAATTAACTTTTTGAATTGCTCATTAATTTCGCATGCACCGGCGTTGCTCCGCCTCCAGGTTGTGCTTCTCAGTTTTTACCGGTGGATTTCAATCAAGAATCTTTCTCAAAACGTGTTTGTACGTACGTATTTTTTACGTCTGGATATACTGTAAGTCTGGACGATAAAAACTCTTTTTTGACCATGCATTATCGTGCAGAATTTTGCTTTTAGAAGTTATGTCAAATTCCCAGGAGCAGAAAGGTTTTTGTGCTTGAAACAAAGATATGTAATATACGCACAAAGCTGACAATATTTTACGCATCCAAGGATACACCCTGTATAGTGGATTGCTCTAGTAAAATATGTAAATGTCGTAGCTATACGATAATTAGCCAATTTATTTCAGGTTTTGGTAATTGGATAAGGAATTTAAAGGAATTCTCCTTTTGGGCGGAAAGGACAGGAGAATTTCCTTTGTAGGTGAGTTCTCATGCGGCGTTTAGACAAAGGAAACTTTCCTGTCCTGTCCGCCCAAAAGGAGAATTTTCTTGAGTGGAAACTAGCCTTAACAATGTTGAAAATGCCACTATAATGAGTATAATGTACACAATAACTTCATGCATGAAACGGCCTAATGCAGCCTTGCATTCACTTCCACAATCTAAATTTTTTATATGTAAGGCACAGATGACTAGATGTGAAACGCGATTCATGGGAACTATTAAACTTTCTTTTCCTCAAATTTTATTAAAGTCGTGTATTCCTGTGAAGTAATTTTGTTCACTTGAAAGAAAATACTTGAGGAGAAAAGACTCAATTTTCTAGAGGAAGTTAAGTAAGCATTCAAGATTGTAGGTTTTACAAAATTCAGGTAATTTTACATGCAGTTATTCTATTACATTAATTATCTATTTAGATACGTCATATCACCTCACCTTTATATGAGAACGGCAGTGTTACCTCACCACCATTAACTGAAGTTGATCCCCTTTTGAGTTTAATAGTTACATCGCGGAAGATGACTGTTATTGATTTCGTACACGTTACTAGTCCATTTCCACAAGGTTCATTTTCTTGTCTTACTTCAAATGTATTGTTTACTCTGTCTTTAGCCAGAACATATTCGCATTTACCCATGAAGTCAAAACGTTTTCCATCGAGTGTGCTGTAATGAGGATCTCCACGAGCTACACACGTCGCTTCGACTAGAAAGATAGAAGAAGAAAACTGTTTTAAAAGAAAAATGCAGAAACTTGAAAAAATGGGGGAGGTGTTGCTCTAAGAAAAATGGGTATTTTTACTAAGCAGATTTAGTTGTGTTACACTTACTTATGTCTTCACAAGTCTCGCCTTTATAGTCTTCATGGCAGACGCATTGGTATGTATCACCTATTTTTTCACAAACTTGATTTTTTGAGCAAGAGAGGTCATTACAGCTCTTCACTAAACAAACATAATGAAAACTGGTATTTTTTAAATATCCTAACGTATTTTCAATCTATTGTTAGTGGGCTGGTTTTCATTGCCAGAGAACAATTCGGGAAGTGTATCTTGCCATGTTCCCGCTAAATTAACACCCAGAAATCACGGGTCGTTTTTTTTGTGTCCCCAAAACTGATCATTGGTGTATTGCCTTACCATTGTTAATCTTCTACTAGAACTTCGAAATGGCTAATACAGAAGGAAACAAATAGATTCGATAGTTTCAGGATTCTTTTCAAAAGATAGGAAGTATCAATAAAACTGCAATACTAGAACACAATTAACACTTATTTACTGCGACCGAAGGAAACATTATGTTTTGTGGACCCGAGACCTGTCGATATTTCACGAGGCGAAGCCGAGTGAAATATCGACGGTCGAGGGTCCACTAAACATAATGTTTTCTGAGGTCGCAGTAAATAAGTTTTTTATTATATACCACTTGTCAAAGAAAAACTAAAGTTTGTCGAGCTCTTTTTTGTTTAATTGTTCAAACGTTGGTGGGATCTTTTTTTCTACACAATATTCTCTGAGGATATTCGTTGCTTGTTTGGTCACTTTCTTCGTTGACTCAGAGTCTTTATTAGCCAGCAAGCTGTCTATTTCGTCGCTAGTATTGCTGGCAAATCTTTCCATTCTAGTTTTTAACAGTTGTCAAAAACAAACGCTGCGAAGGACGAAGGTCAACTTAGCCCAATGTCAACTAAAGGTCAGATGTCCACGAGTGCAGCACGTGATTAAAGTTGTTATTTCCCATGAAATAATGCATTGTTTCCCCCTGCTGGGGGTCGCGCGGGCGACATCAAAATTTCGTCACTCTCACGTAATTCGCTCTCGACCAATGAAACGCTACGAACACCAAACTTTGACAAGTGGTATATAATAATATGAATTTCTTATCAAAATATTCAGCAGCAAATTAAACTAACGAACTTGGATGGCTAGATCTTTTAAAACTTCGACGAATAACTCGCGAATGTTATGAATATAAATGCCCATTTTCGCTTAGGTGCAATTTAGCTGCACTTTGTGGTGGACATAAGGGAGCCATATAAAAGTACCCCTTATTTGTACATCCGGAATCTATTCATACATCCATCAAAGGAAGAAATCGACTAAAAGCGAAACAAAATGCATTCACTATTTACACCGCCCTGCCATTTTCTCAATCTGTTTCAAGATTGAAATCGTGTATGAAATAGTATGGTTATATGCGATATCTTGTCGCTATAATAATTTTGCTTAATGTGTCATTACCTTCGATTTCACAGCGTTGACCAGTAAAACCAGCAGGACAGTCGCATGTGAACGTCCCAGAGGTCTCTGAACAAGTACCATCATTATAACAGGGGAAGCTTGCGCACGGAGAGGCTAGAAAAAATTATTTCGTGAGGCGATATTCCACAAAAAAATAATGTTTCCTTTGGTCATGGTAAATAAGAGTTACACAAAACTATGGGAAGTAACAAGGAGGAATTTCGTTCTCAACCAATACGCATATTATTTGTTTACATTTTTCAGGCAGAGCCAATCAGAATTCCTAACTTTTTAATACTTCATGTAAAATGGCTAATTATGTAACTTTTTATTCGAAGTAGTCAAGATTAATGCATTCTGATTGGCTTACTGAAAATGTAAACAAATATGCTGATTGGTCTAAAACGAGATTCCCCCTTGTTCCGGGGAATCCGAAGCAAAGGGAGATAAGCATGCACTAATCTCATTCATTTATGCAATCTTTGCACCGCAGGCTTCAAAGTGATTGATTTATTTAGGCGCATGTTGGTTATGGCTATGCGCACATGAGCGTCGTTTTCAACCGTTTTAAAAAACGTTTTTGTCTATTAATTTTATTGCTTCGATGTCAAGGAAAGATCAGGTTGATTTATGTCATTCACGATCCAAGAAAAAATATGATCAAATTATCTTCAACTGTAAATTGACTGTGTTTGAGATCGTTTTGGCATGAAAAGGAATGCGAAAACGCTTGAAAACGTTACTGTGTGTACATAGCCTATGTGATAACTTACTGCAACTGGAATTGTACTGGGGCAAAGAGAGCCAGTTGATTTTCTCGCCTTCTGATTCACAATCAGAAACGTAAGCAGCTAAGATTTGACACAAACAGGCATCAGGATTACGATCACCACAGGCACAGACATCAAATTCACAGTCTTTGATGTATCCTTCTTCCGTCGCATTTATTTTGCTTGCACAGGCATTGAAAGGAGAATAAAGCAAAGCTGAACAGTTATCTCGAGCTCTCGCTGCCAACACCGCATCCTTATCACATGGATTAGCATGAACACTAGCATCATCACAGTTCGGGTCAACTTTCCAAGAATTACCAAACGCTACTGGATCAGTTACAATTGAACCATTCCAGGTCATGAAGTCATCTGATGTCATGTCGTTATATGTACCACAGAGACCATCCGTTTGATTTTTATATCTACCCAGGACAGTAACTCTCACGTTCGCAGCGTTGTTCCAGAAAATTTCTAGCCCAATATCAGTTGTTACTAATATATTATTGCCAGAAGGTTTTGAAATAGTTACCCCTAAAAATTATAAAAGAAAATGTTTATCAGTTTACTGTTCCTTTTAAGAAGACTCACTCTTGGAGAGAAATTACATAATAAATTCATATTAATTTGAAATAAGAACAGAAAATATCAATTTAATTATATTATATTACTATGATTGTTTGAAGTGGAAGTAAGGGCCGTCAGATATTCAGACTGAGCATCGTATTTTTTTAAAAAAGATTAAAATATTCAAACAGCTTGTTTATATAATTATACGGACTTGACTTCCGTTTCCAAATGATTTGAACAATTTTATGCAAGAAATGTAGACAGTAAATCTTTGGTAATCTGCATGAGCCGACGGTACCTGGGTTAAGGTTCAAGCGGTCTAGAGGGCCATTAACGCCTGTATTCAAAAAGCTCACCCACAGTATCACTCATTGAGGGTCATGATTATATTATTTTGTTATTACTGATCAATGAGAAGCAGAAGGACTAAAAGTAAAACACTGAAAATCAAGCCTTTATTAGAGTGGCCGTGGAAATAACGTCATAGAACTCGGAAGATAGAGATAGATCTTCCACTTATGAAGTTATATGCGAGCGAGCTTTAATTTTTTTAGAATACAGCGTTCAGTGATACGCAAGGGAAAGGTGGGGCTAAAATTTTAGCATCTGGTCTGAGGGTCATACACGTAGTTTAGTCCGCCCTGTTTTTGAGAGTGTCAGGATTATCTATGTCATTGTTCATCATTTTCCATCGCACAATGTTTTTTTTTGTGTTTTTTTTAATAAGTGCGCCCAATATTTATATGATATAAAGATGATATAATTTTTTATTTACAAATGTGGGCTAGGAGCCTACCATAAACCATATGGCTTTTATTATATTTTAATGTTCGATGGGAAGAAAGCTTAACTTACCTCCATACGTGCCAAGATCTCCTACGCTGTCATTAATCATAATACTACCTCTGGCAAGTTTTATGGTTAACATTGGTAAGGATATAGTAACTGATTTCGTACAAGTCGCAAATCCGTTACAAACTTCATTCTTTTGTCTGATCTCAAAAAGAGGGTTCGTACTCTTGTGTCGGGCCAGTACGTACTCACAATCGCCCATAAAGTCGTACGTTGTTCCATCAAATGTTGAGTAGTGTGGATCACCTCGAGCTTTGCAAGAGGCTTTCACTAAAAGAAAATTTTAAAACTGATTGTAAAGTTGTACTAAAAGAAGCGATAAAATTAACGGTACAGGGCTGCATATGTCAAATTCTTTCAATGATGCAGGCTTATATACTTTATAATATAAATTTTGATTATTCTTACGGAAGTCACAATAACCTAAATGGTTTATGCATTATGCATGCCCAGTGTTTGCATTCTTTACATGGCCAGAAATTTCTGATATAATCAACATTCTACTTCCGAAAAAAAATTTGCACACGGTGTCAAACTGTGGCCGAGTGAGTCTATAGTAAACTGCATAACACAAAGACTTTAAACGCTAAAATTTTACTATTAGTACGTCGGTTGTAATTTGAGTTGATTGCCAGTAGCAGAATAGTTATTCTGAATATTTTGAAGTTGATTTTCAAAATTTTTCATTAGTATTCTTCCTACTTTTCCAAGCTTAAGTTTTATCCATTTATCACGTTGAATACCATATTATAAAACGGGTGTAGAAATGCAGTAAAATAAACCCAAACAAGAAAACATTACCCAAGGAACTTCGATATGCCTTGATTTACAAGAAATAACTAGGGAAATTTGTAAACTCTCCATGCTTTTCTAAAATTTGCCGAATTCGAGAATTCGACATTTGAAGAATATAATTTATAGAGCAGCAAATGACAAATATTTGAAAGAATATCCAAATTATTTTCGTCAATCCTCATATTCCATGTCCGCGATTTCTGGCAATGATTTGTTTTAATTGTGGTTCGTGCTCTGCGTTCGAATAAATTTTACTGTTGTTATCAACGCGAAGAGAAAAGGTTTAAAAACGCGTTATATATACTGCAAAAAATTAATTTGAAAAAGAAAAAAAAAATTTAAAAATATGAAAAGAGATATTCAACTTTGTGAACAAGCGATTAACAAAGATTAAGAGGAGATTTTTTATTATGTCGCGTATTTTGGCGGGAAAACGCTCAAAACCTAAAATCTTTTCGGCGTACCACTCAAAATCCATTTATTTTACCGTCATTCTTTAGATTATGTTGTGAACTAAGTTTTGAACTGTATTTGGTGAATGCAAAACACCAAACAAAGGAGTTATTACAAAATATAATGCGGCGGCTATCAACAATGTTATAATGTCAACACCATTATAACTGAAATGAATACAAAAGAAGCTTCGATTCAAGTGTCATTTTCTTCTCGGCGTATCCCGAGAAATCTTTTCATCTTCACAATATTTTGAGATTACACAGTAAACATACTTTCTGGATGCTTTTCAGGTTTGCAAAACATTATTAATGCTGAAAATTTTAGTGTTGCATGAAGATATAACTGAGGTTTTGAGCATATATTACGCGACATAGAAAAATATCTCCTCTTAATGTAAACATTTGCTTTAACCGGTTTTCGACCTCTTTTTCACTTTCTTTAGAAACTAAAGAAGAAACTTACGAAGTTCGCTGCAATCGGCACCAGTATAATCATCATGACAGACACACTGAAATATCCCGCCCACGTTGTCGCAAACCTGATTCTGTCCGCATTCCAGAACACTGCAGTTGGTTGCTGAAATTAAAAATAAATGCATGAGAGACTGTATGAGGATCTGTTATTTATACCTTAATTATTTTTAAAAAAGACAGGTAAACAATCATGATAACAGGTCTCGAACAAAACGTCGTAATCTCGTCATGCTAACAGCCTTTTCAGCTTGTATGCAAATCAAATCACACGGTATGAAATGGTTAAGTTTTATTAGCTTTTCCTTGATCACAACATCTGAAATGGTTAATTTGCAAGCAAGCTGAAATGGTCTATTGCCTGTCTCAGACGTCAAACTTTTTATGTGCCGAATCGAGTAGACTATAGCTCAAATAGACTTTAGCTCAATAACATGAGGTTCGGCACAAGAAAAGTTCTACGTCTGAAATGGGCCTAAGCAAATGCATGACCAGGGAAGATATAAAACAGAAGAGAAAATTATGATTCCACAATTAATCAACATAATACACCTTTTTGGAGTTTTTTGACAAATACCTGCACAATCTACGCCACTGCCAGTGAAGCCTGGATTGCAATCACATTTAAAAGATCCAGGATTGTTTTGACAAGTAGCGTTCGGATGACAACGTTCTTCAGCGCATTCGTCGATATCTGAGGAAGAAAACATTACGATATAATTGGATTTTGTTTTCTCAAAACATTTAGAGAGTGATTACATTGCATGGACAAAATGGATTTCTCTTCTGTTTCGTTTTGAGGCATATGCATTTTGATAAAATATGAATACCTTTACAAAATGTTCCATTTCCAGAATATCCATTGTTACAGGTGCAAGTGAAGTTAGCAACGGAATTGACACAGGTGGACTGCTCATGACAGAATGTGCCAATACAACATTCATCTTGATCTATATCAAGACAGAATACGCAAGTTTCGACATTTCACTAACGCTATAATATGATTTTTGTTCAATATTCATGATTTTTGTCCAACTTTGTTCAATATTCATAGCTGTATTCAGCTTCAAAATAAACATCTTACCAAATGCAACATCGATTCCTTTCGTTCCAATAGGAACAGTAATGTTTCCCATACGTTCCAGTGTGCTTTTCTTATATTTGTAGACCATTACATCAGAAACAAAAAGAACAAAAAGGTAGAGTTCATCATGAGCTATTTCAATCGTGGAATCAAAAGTGATATTTAAATCATTTGTGTAACCACCGTAGGAGGTGCTCATGACTCTTTGTTTCCCTGTATCAGCATCAAAGTTTACCCAATAGACCAGTTCGTTATCGCCATCAACAGACAAATCCTGAGGGAAATTGCCGACTACTTTGAGTACATTCAGATCTTTTGTGTCAACGTTATATCGGACTATATTTTCACCACTTGCTGCCGCGATTACCAAAAAGCTAAAAAACGTGCAATGAAAAATGTTAGAAAAAAGTTTCACAATAAGGAATTGACTTAAAGAACATTCCACAAACATTTTCATCACTAGATGGTCTTAATAGTGACATTATTCTTCAACTGAGATGACGCATTCGCTATATAAAGATATTTTCCATTTTGACCAGGTCTCAGTCGCACTGCATGACATCAAATTAACGGTTAGGGAGATATTTATGATTTATACACGGTCTCTATACCAGTGACCGCGGAAGATATCTTCATGTTCGCAGGCCGTAAAAACAAACAATTTAAATAGAAACTAATAATGCTGAACGTGAATATAGTACGAACTATTCGCCTGTTTAATTTCGGATTTTTTCGATTTCAGTAGTAATTTAGTAATTCAATTTAGTTTTTATTACATATACCGTGTATCTATAACTGAACGGTTCAATGTTATCTATTTGTTAAATAATATACACTTATTGTATGCTCCCGAGGGAAATGGTGAGTTTTGTTTTTCCAAGAGTCTGAATGTTTCCCGAGACGAAGTCAAGGACGTGCTTACAAACAATATTTTTACTGAATGTCGAAATGTCATTTTTTGTAAATCTTTATGGTTACATTTGCTCCGGCAAAAGCAGAGTTGAAATCGGCCGCGGAGATTGCGTTGCTAAATGCAATAATTATAAGGCACAGCATTTTTTGTTGACTTCCCAGTGTTTTCTGAATCCTTCTTTTATCAAAAGTTGAATTTCATCGCTTGAGAAGAAGCGTTGAGAAACGTTGTTTTTTAGTTTTCGGATCCATAGCTGTTTTATTTGTTATGACAAGAAGAGGGCAACAATTTTTCACTTGTTTTCCTGGCGGGAAACATTGCATTTATTTAAAGTAATGTGACTCCGAATGAACAAATCACAAATACACAGCACATAATTATATAAAAATATGTGGATAATCGCGTAATTTTTATATGCGTTATTATCGTTTTTCATGCACCACGGAGGATTCGCAAATAAAACACTGCAACACTGTAAAGTTCAAAGTACTAAAAAAACTTATTCAATTTACCCATTTTTGCTGTCCATATCCACGTCTTTAACACTGGTAACACTTTTCAAATCACTAACTTCAACGTTTTCCGAATCCGTCAAATTAAACATATAAACTGTGTCAGTTGATTCGTGAACGTAATAGATGATATTATTTCTTCCATCGACTGTGAATCTGGTAACCTGCCTCACTTCACCTAAATTTTTTAGGTCCGAACCATCTAGTTCCATGCTATAGAAGTTGTTTGAATTGTAGTAAAACAATCGTCGAGACACGGGATCATAATCCAAATCTTGCGCTCCTACGGTACTAATACGTCTTAATGTTGTCACGTTATCCAAAGTTACTTCGTAGTTTATTTCATTGTCGCCATAGGCTATGCGGGCAGGAATATCGCAAACATCTAAAAAATGAACAATTATTTTAAAAAAAATTAACACTGTTATTAGGTATCTACAATTAAGCCATAGGCATCGATGTGCAAAATTTCCGGTGCTTGATATGCAAAAAAAAATATTCATAATTGGCTTTGCCTCGATAACTTCGCTGCAAATTTCGTACTGTATTTCGTTACAAAATATCCACAACAGAACATCAGATTTCCAATTCGATGTGCTCCAATTTTTTGAATCACTCCCTAACCGTTCTTTTGCATTCATTAATTAGATTTTTAAACAAAAAAAAAAGAAAAAAAGAATAGGCAAAATATGGACTGACCTTTTATATCACAACGATCACCCACATATCCATCACGACATTGGCAGGTGTAGCTGGTGGCACCCTCGTCAACACAAGTTGCACCATTGAAACATGGAGAGCTTGCACATGGAGTACCTAAACACAGAATATTCAGAGAAAATAGTCCATGTGGGTAATAGAAAAAAATATATTATTATTGTTATTATACATCAATCTAATCGAGGTAATCCCCAGATATTCGATACGCGCAACAGCCATAAACTATGGTTCTGAAAATCGTTGTTTTATGTAGCAAAGTTACAGTATAGTTATTTATATAACATTAAAATTTAATAAAATATACATTTAACGAGAAAAATCAGGAAATCATTACTTAGTTATCATTAAATATTAGTGCTTTTCCAGTTGCTGTCAAGTCAACAAACTATATATTAAATAATACTTGCAAACAACAACTCAACAAACTATATATTAAACTATACTATTATAATAGTGAATAGTCCAAAGTGAAGATGAAATTGGCACGTACAACCCAAAAACTATTCGCTGGCGAGAAGATTATAGATCACATCACAGAGATAATATTCATGGCGTGATTGCACATGGAAGTATTTTTGCCAAAAAGCCATATTTGCCTGAATGATTTGGATTATTTGCATTGGGGGCTATCGACATACACCACATATCTAAAAACCTAAAACAAACTTTAAGACCACCTTTTTTGTCGCGTAGCAGATTTAAATGTTTAATAAGCAACAATTAAGGGGGAATTTCGTTTTGGACCAATCAGCATATTTGTTTACATTTTCAGTAAGCCAATCAGAATGCATAAATCTTGACTACTTACTTCCGGTATCAAATATTTAGGATTCTGATTGGCTCTGCCTGAAAACATGTAAACAAAGATGCATATTTGTTCAAAAAGAAATTCCCCCTTTTTACATTGCTTAGTTACGCGGCATTAGGGGAGCCAAAATTTAAAATTAGACTTCCAAAATTTGATCACTTACTGCATCGAGGGAAATCATTTTTCCAGTCAAAAGTCACCATCTCAGCGGCACACGCGGCAGCGTAGGAATCAAAAATTTGACAGAGACACGCGGCAGGGTTGTTTTCACAAGCACACATATCATATTCACAATCTGCGATGAAATACTGTTCTGTTGCGTTGATTGTTTCATTACACGCCCAAAATGGTGCCTTTAAGAGAGCTGAACAATCCCGTCGGGCAATTTCAGTACGATTGGGGTTTGTAATGCAGGGATGTTCAACTGTTGGCGCGTCAGCGCAAGCCGGATCCGTCTTCCACGAGTTACCAAATGCTGTCACGTTTCCTGCTGTCATATTACCGGATGTGAGGAAGTCATCGGAACTATCATCATTGAAAGTTCCACATAGACCAACAACCTTCTCCCGATATCGACCATACACCAGAATTTCAACATTAAATACATTGTTCCAAATGATTTTTATTGCGCCGTTCGTTACGCTGACTCGTGTCGCAGACCCTTCCTTGTAAATACTCATCATTGCATCTTGATAAAGAGCGAAATATTTTCATTTGGTGTGACATTTTTTGAAAATATACAATGTATTTTGCATTTAAACATTCCATTTCGTGACCTAGAATCAGTTTATTTATAAATTAAGGCCTGAAATTTGGAAAAAACGGTTGAAAGAATTGGAACTGATTTTCGATGATAAGGCTGAAAAAAAAGACATTTTTTACCTGTGTAATTCATAGGCGGGGTTATAGTTGCACCATTCACTTTTACACGGTTCCTTTCAAGGACAACAACATAATTAGGAATAGTGAGAGATATCGATTTAGTGCAGGCAACCAATCCACTGCCACAAGGCTCATTCACTTGTCGAATTTCGAAGGTGTTGTTTACAGAGTCTTTTGCCAAGGTATATTCACATGTGCCCATGAAGTCGTAGTGTGTGCCATCAAATGTCGTGTAATGTGGATCACCTCTGGCATAACATTTCCCCACGACTATAAAATAGAGACATGAAATCTAAACTAATTTCCAAAACAAAGTACTTAAAAAGTATGAAAAACACAGCCGCAACTTTTTCAAAGCAAACATAAATGAGAAACGAAGGAGCAAAGAAGAATATGAAATCTAAACTAATTTCCAAACAAAGTACTTAAAAAATATGAAAAACACAGCCGCAACTTTTTCAAAGCAAACATAAATGAGAAACGAAGGAGCAAAGAAGAATATCAAATCTAAACTATAGTTTCCAAACAAAGTACTTAAAAAATATGAAAAACACAGCCGCAACTATTTCAAAGCAAACATAAATGAGAAAAGAAAGAGCAAAGAAGAATATGCAGTTAACTTACTAAGTTCATCACAATTTTCCCCCTTATAATCTGGACTGCAAACACACTGATATATCCCATTTATTGACACGCACATTTCAGTTGAACCACAATTTAACACATCACAGTCGATTGCTAAAAAAAAGGGAGCGAAATGTTTTAGTACTGTAGGTAGGAAGCCCCGGAATTGAAATTTAAGTGCAATTTGATATTTCAGCGAAAGAGCCGAGCACGAGGAAACAACATCGTCCAGCCTCCACAAGGAAGCCGTCATGTGTATCTCTTCGTTTGCCTTTCTACATGTATGAAGTGAATACTGTGGTTTAAACGTGATATACAGGGTGTCCAAAAAAAAGTCCCTCCTACGGACGACTTGCGCTTTAGACTATATTTTGATCGAAGTAACAAGAGGATAATAAATCATCACAGGAAGAAAGATCTTACTTAAATTAGTGTAAATGAAAAGTTTGGCTGCAAATTTTGTAAAATACAGAAAACATAGCCAGAGGCATGCGAAGTTGACGAATTTTGTACAGTTTTTTATTACGTGCGGAAATGTGTAACTAAATTAGTTACATGCACTTCTGGCCGTAATACAAAAGTTAAGTATACAAAATTCCACAACTTCGCGTGGCTATATTTTCCGTATTTTACAACAATTCGTAGACAAACTTGACAGTTTTATTAATTTTAGTAAGCTCTCTAAGAAAATGTCCTTTTTATTGCCGAGGTAAGAAATTAGTCTAAAGCGCAAATCGTCCATTGAAATGAAGCTTTTGTTGGAATTTGAATGCATGATCAACGCAGTAGTGTGTAAAATTAATAGCAAAGTTATTAGGTTGCTTTCAATTGTGTTTCTATAAGGCAATAGGATTCTAACAAAAGCCTTGATTTCAATAGAGGGGACATATTTTGGGACACCCTGTACATTTAGGGGCTGATTACATGAGCCCTCTTACCCGAGATTCAACGAAGCGTGAGATGACTTTGAGGTATTGAAATAAGTCTTCATGATACCAAACAAGCACATGCTATTGTTGTGGTGATTATACGACTGCCAGGATCATGTTATTTGCTTATTTCAATACCTCAAATTCATCTCACGCTTCGTTGAATCTCGGGTAACCGGGCTCATGTAAACAGCCCCTTAGACAAAAATAGTGTTAGTAAAGTTACAATGTATAGAAAATCGTGACAAAGCCAGTAGGCAATTTCAACTTTGATTTGCATGACAAAAAAATCTTTTGTTTTTATGTAACGTCATAGATTTAATTGGGAGCAACTTGAAATCGAGCCACAATGATCGCAAAGATTGAGTTGTTTTCCGCCTCAATGGCATTTGTGATACGCAGAAACGTGCGCCATCTTTTGTGTATTTAGTAACTCCTGTGCAATAAAAGGCTAAAAAACTAAACTAGAAAAAAAATACTTACCCATACAGTCCTGTCCATCACCGCTGAAACCTGGCTTACACATGCACGTATAATTTCCAGGAATGTTGACGCAATCGGCATCAGCATGACAAGGGTATGTCGCATTATGACATTCGTTAGTGTCTGTACAGAAATAAAATTAATGTTAATAATATGATAAATAGATCCATATCGGAAATCTTTTGATAAATAAACGGCAAGTATAAAATTACTAACCATTACAATAGGTTCCATTGCCAGTAAACCCATCTTTACAAGTGCAAGTAAAATTCCCAATACCGTTCTTACATGTGGCATTGGCATGGCAAGGCGATGTGTCCTCTTTACATTCGTCAACATCTACGGCATACGAAATCTTAATTAATATTATACTCTCAACAATAACGTGCCAAAGTAAAACCTTTATACAACACTTCAAAACCTGCCATGGTAAGGATAGTACTTAAATTCACGAAAACAAATAAAAGGAACTTAGGGACTTAAAAATTCCTTCTAAATAGGTTCTGGTGAAAGCTCTCGCGCTAGCATCGAAGTAAGATTGAAATGTTTAGGGGCCGTTACACTGTAATAATCCGTTACACTCCAACAAGCCTAGTAGAGCCCGTGCTAGCCCATGGAGTAGTGAACCTTTATTTCTTGCCTAACGAGCGTTTTTTTTTCACTGCATTTTAAGTGCTGCTTCACATCGCGTGGCAGCTTTTGTAACAATTAAATCCGCCTTTTCTCCGGTAGTGTGTCCTTATACTCCCTTTCCCAAGCATCTCTTTCCATGTTCCGTTTTAAAGTAAGGATTTCGTTTCATCTCAATATGATTGATGTGATTGTCTGGATATGTATGTATTGATTGTTGATTGTATGTGACTAATCAAATTTCTCACCTTTACAAACTGTCCCATTCCCGCTGTAACCAGAATTACACGTACAGTTGAAGGAATTGTCATCATTTGCTGTACACGCAGCATTTGAGTCACAATTGTCGTAGTCGCAGGGGTTAAATACTGTAAAAATGAATGAGTACGATGATACATCTTTCAGACATTTCACAGGTTCAACAAACAATATACTTGCTATAACCATATACTTGCTATAAGGCAATATACACAATATACTTGCTATAAGGCAACATCTTACAACTTTGTTAAATGATAATGCAACTTCGTTGAATTTTTCTTTGTTTGAAGTCAGGGAAAATTTAGATTCTTTAAACTTGTTCACCCGTAAGCAGACCAGTGAATACGGTTACGTCATACACTCTGGAGTCATGCACATGCAGTGTACCGCCATAATATACTAGCTGTAAAATAGTCCTTCGTTCAGAATTATAATAGTCTTACCAATGCACGTGTCTTTACCATCTCCAGATAAACCGGGATTACAGGTGCAAGTATAAGATCCAAGATTGTTATCACACGTGGCATTAGTGTGACATATAGTTGTATTTTCACATTCGTTGATATCTGAAAACATATTTAAGAACCCGGACCCGGTTATCATTAACAATGTCAAAAAATAGTTTGAACTATATGATATGTTCAATCACGAACCTTCACAATACGTATCATTTCCTCTGAATCCGGTCTTGCATTTGCATTGATAACTTTGGGGCACATTTGTACACGTGGCATACATGTGACAATAACCACCAAGGCAGCACTCATCCACATCTTAAATACAAACGAAAACGAATGTTAACTTAAGTTTCCATCAGTTCAGGTTTGGTAAAAATCGATGGTTTTTTACACAAGATTAATTTTTTATTCCATAATACAACGTAGCCGTATTTCTCTTACCAGCGGCAACTGCAATGGCAGCTGTGTCAGATCTCACATCGTACGTCACCAAGACTTCTTCACTTTCCTTATTAATTACATCCAACTTCGAAGTGCTTGGATTAAGAACGTACAAATATCGTTCACCTTGTGCAAGTTTGAGGTGAGTTGATGATCCAGGAAAGCTTTTCAATACGACTGTTGTTCCGTTATAGTACGACTTTCTTATTTCATAAGCAGCAGTGTTAGAAACAAAGTTTGTCCAATAGACAACTTGCTTCCGCCCATCCACGCTAACGTCTTCGGGGAAACCCAGTTTGGGATGAATTTGCGATGCGGTTTTTGAAGTCAAATTATATTGAGCAATATCGCCATTGTTGTCGGATTTTGAAAAGAACAGAAGGCTATATCGCAAAGAAGAAGAGAGATATTCAGGTGTAGATAATAAACAAATAACAACAAATAGAATTGATATTTAGTGAGCGCGAAAGCAATAATTGTATTAGTGTCATGTAGTGCTGGCTTGTAACTTTCGAACTTTACGCAGAAATTAAATTGCTCCGTCCTTTTAGAGCGTAACTATATTTTTACGATGCCACACGTACTAAATCTGCCCGCTCATGTTGAAAGGGAAAAATAAATTTAAAAATTACCGGGAAGAGGTATCAATATCAAGATCTTTTAAAACACCATCATTCGCGATCAACACTTCAATATTTAAGCTGTTTGACATCGGAAATCCTGATATACTGTTGTCCACCGTGCTTATGTAATAAATAGCGCGTGAGTCATAATCAATCGTGAATGCATTCATTCGGATATTAGATGATATCTTAGTTTTATTCGACCCATCTAATTTCATGGTATATAATGTAAAATCCTCATCCGTGTAATACAGCATTCTCTTGGTTAATGCGTCATATTCCAGTTTCGCATTTGTAGCTGATGTCAAGGTATTGGTTTCTGATCCACCATTACTAACGATATAAATTTCAGTCGTCGTTGCTAAATAAATCCCGTCGATATAACACTTCAAATCTGAAAAGAAATTCAAATACACACCGCGTGAAAACAGTAAACAGTTTAAAATTAGTTACCAAAATTAATGCAGATTCATTTATCGGATAAGTTTCAGTTGTTAAACAAGAACTATAATTGGTTAAAAACTTTTTGGGTATTTTTTCCATTCAAATGGAATTTATTACCAAGTGATGCATCTCAGACAAGCAATTTACAGAGCAAACAGTGATGAAATCTGAACTATACAGGGTGACTCGAATACCACGCTTTTAAATCTGCTATATAAAAAAGATTGTTCACAAACAAGTCACTATATGAATGACTCTCCGTACTCAGGATTTTGTCCAAGCTCTTCTGCATGCTAAGCCCCGTTTTAGCAAGCAAGATTAAGTGTTTGTAACGAAACGGACAAAGCCCTGGGTGTCTGAAAAAATGGTTTGTTATTTCAACAACTTAATTGACGATAGAAGTCCTAAATTGCTAATACTAAGAGAAATTCGCGGTCATAATTTCAACGGCCTGACATCCTAGACCATTCTATTGCAATTAGCATGCAAAATTATTATGTTTGAGATCTCATACATCGATTAATAATAAAGTTCTCATGCATACCGCACCTTCGCATATAGTTCCATTCCCTGAGAAGCCGGGGTCACAAGCGCAAGAATATGACCCAATGTTATTGGTACACGTAGCATTCCGGTGGCAAACAGCGTCAGTTGTGTTGCATTCGTTGATGTCTAAATGAGGACATCCACAATATTAAGAGAGTTATAGTGCGGTCTATATTGTTAGATTTGAAGTGTATTTCTGTTGCATGTCTCGCATGCATAATTAAATATAGGTGTCGTGTGCATGTCATAGATTGTTAAACAGTTAAAGTATTTGCCACTATCGACGTGATATGCATGGTAAATATCTCAATTTAAAAGCCGCCAATAACGCATTGAGAAATGATACGAAATAATACATAAAAACTTTTTTAAGGAGTCATAGATAATACCATTATTTCTGTATTATTGACTAGTTTTCAGCCCCGGCAAAGTTTTAAAATTTGAGATTATATTTTCTTGTGTTAATTTCCCCATACTTGGCTTTTCGCTTTTTTTTTTTGTAAACTTTAATCAATCATTATACTTCATTATCTCTTGCTTCTTCAAGCTTGTCAAGGGCACGTATGGCCGGTATAGGAGGTTATCGTCCCACTCTTACCTCACAAATGAGAGCCTAAAACTCAATTCCAATATTGTTGCGAAAAAATCGTCTATAATGATCCCTACAAATGACTCAATTTTTTCTATCAACCTCATCTAAATGTGCTTAGTGATAAACTAACCTATGCAATGTGTGCCATTGTAATTGTAGCCAGGTCTGCAATCGCAACGATATCTGCCGTCCTCGTTGACACAAAACGATTCATCAGAACAAAGGTTAGCACCTGTTGCGTTGCACTCGTTAATATCTGGAAGAAAAAACGCGATTGTTTATTTTAAAGCATGCATCTGTATTGACAAAGTATATTGACAAATGAAAATTTAGTCTATTATACACATATAAATAACTGTTAAATTAAATCAGGTTTTCCAAAAATTTTAAAATTTTCAAAAAAAAAAGCATGCACATCTTGTATACCTCATACAAATAAGAATGATAAATATGCTAATCAGTTACAAACACGAGTGGTCGTATTTTTTCCGACAGAACAACTAGTGTTTGTATATTATTTGCATATTCATTACAAATTCATTTCACAAGTTGCGGCCGAGTTGGATTGAACATATCGTATAACGCTCGTATTTTAACCATAGTACATAAAACCACCAAACACTGTGAACGATATGGCCATGCATCATTATAGGTTGATTAACATTGGGCAAGAAAATGTTCACGCGAGGCACCATCATGGACGGTACAAAAAAAAATCCAAATTCAAAACATTCAGATCAGCCTATCAGCAGCTTTTCGGAAATATACATATTCCAGTAAATATTCCTAGAATTTATGCTGTTTTTTCTGACCGTTATAACAGAGCAATTGGAGAAAATTGTAACCATGTGAATTACCATTGCAACTTTATGTGGAGCCTAATATGAATCTGAAATTGGCTAATTACCCTCGCAGATGGTTCCATTTCCAGTATAACCAGACATACATTCACATGAGAATCCAGCAAGATAATTCCTACATTCTGCTTTCGGATCACAAGGAGATGGACTTTCATTACATTCGTTAAGGTCTATATATCACAAAATAAATTTGAGGAAAATAAAGGTAAACTACGGAACAAATAATCACAGTTAACCACAGCAGTTAAATATGACTTACTGAGAGATATTGCAGTCAAGATATAGTATTGCATCGTGATACATTATTACGTATCGTTATACAACTGATATAGGTGCAGTTCTCGTAAATGGATATTTATGTAAAAAGTACATAACGAACTTCCTGAGCGCGGATCTAAAATGTTTAGTATTTATAAAAGCGACCAAAACAATTTACGAAATAACAGTGAGCTTAAGCAAGTGACGTTTTTGACGTAAGTTTTTTGTTTTCAACCAATCACAATCCTTGACCCAGTTTTTTTGACGTTGTAATCGTGCCGTTTGTGTCGTCAAAAACGTCTCCTAGTTAAGCTCAGTAATAGTATTGATTATGCACTCCCAAAACCAACAATTAATTTTATGAAACAAAGTTACTCAGCGGAAAAACTTTAAAATAATCTTCCAAAATATGAAAAAAAATCGCTTTGGTTGTCTGAGCAATTCTTTCAAACAGAAAATAATAATAGCGATCACGTATGTGACAGGTCAATCGAAGAAGCTTCTTTCCTCCTTTTTTTTTGAAAAGCGATCTTAGCCGATCACATACCATTAGTTCCAATAATATCTGCAGCTCCACTAAAAACTGTGATGTTTTGAACAACAGTATCAGTGGCTTTATCGTATTTACGAATGATTGACTGAGGTGAATCAAGAACGTAGTAATAATTCCCAATCTGGGTAATCGCTGGTTTTCCAGATCTTCCAAACGAACTGGTTATAACTGTAGTATTACCACTGTAATCAGTTTTTCTTAAGATGAAACTTTCACCATCAGCGTTATAGCTTATCCAGTAAATGATCTCATTCAATCTATCGATTGTTAGCCTAATTGATGAACTGTTTGCGTTGTATAATGTCCTTAGCACTCCACTGCTAATATTGTAAACAACTAGATCTCTTTGCACAGAATTATCAGCAGCAAAGAATAACAACCTGGAACAGAAAGTCAGGTAATGAATAAGTTTCCCAGGGCAACTCTGCTGTACACATGTACTCGGGGATATTAAAAAACTATCAACTCCCTGGTTACTGCATGTGATTGTCATTCGCATTTATATATATATATACACTTTGCAATGAGAACGAACTTGTACGTTTTTTTCCCATCACACACGGTGGAAATAAAACGAGAACGACTATAGTATACACATAAATTCTCCATTTAACGAGAGCGTGCTGCAATGCGTTTAAGTCAACTACCGTCGTGCATTGCGCGCTTTTCGTGACGTATTTTTTTCAAATTTTACTGAAACAAAATTAACTGAAAAATCAAATAACAATATTTATCTTTGTCATACACAATATTCCGACACCGCAGAAATTGGTGTTTAAGACGTTTCAACCCGAAAATCTAATCGCTGGTTCACAATTGTGCATTTCTGTATCGCCCTATCAAAGAGAAACCTTTTGAATATCTTAAAAAAGTTCAATTTTTCTTCTGAATACGCATTCTGCAATCTTTTGACAGCTCATCATACACATCTGACCGCTGTGAAATGGCCATTTTGAGGCTTAAAGTATACACAAGGTTATTAATTCAGACGATTCGTTTTTACCGTGAGCAAGCTTCAAATCTTTTGTGCAAGACATATTTTCTTGAATATTTATAAATCTTTTTCCTCACCAAGTTTGAAGTCTAAGTATCGAGAATTGCGGCTAAGCCTATACCAATTTCCGCGGTGTCCAATATTCCTAGTGTTTCACGAGGCTTGTGACCCAGGGATATTGTTAGGGGTTTACTTTTCTTCCAATAGGGGGTTTAGAGAAATCGCACCAATATACATAGGATAATGTGGGTTCAAATTGCATTCGAGACCATGAAGTTTTTCGTTATTCTCTTTGCCGTGTCTGATTATGAATTTAATATTTCAAATTCCAGAAACTTTTGTTCTTGCAATAAAAACATAGTAAAACAATACCTTTCATAAATAAAATATTAATATATTCTCCCCTATATCTAGTTTGTCAATGTGTTATTGCAGAAAGACAACGTGCTTGTCTATCTTTTCACACCTACTCGTGTCCATGATGATACTTACTGTCTCAAAGGGTCCACCTGGATATCAGTGAGATCATCATGGCCAGCACCAAGCACGATTTTGGAGTCTGATCCGTTAAAGTTTGCTGAGTTAGTATAATCAGTTGCAGAGTTGATATAATAAATCTTTTGCTGAATGTCATCCACACTGAATCTTTTGATGCGTATAACATCAAGTAACAAACGACTATCGGAGCCATCCAGTTTCATCGAGCGCAAGTTTGCGGTTGTTTGTTCGAAGACAAAAAGTCGTCTTGTTGTAGCATCGTAACCTAACTTTGCGTTAGATACTGTGCGAATAACTGTACTTTCCCCACCACCTGATGGTACGTACATTACGTGGGTTGCATTCGCGTATAATATATACTCTGGATCTAAAGGTAGAAAAATGAAGTAATGAAACAACGAAAAAATAAACACACTACAAAAACTGCCACGAAGAAACAAGTAAATAAAAAAGGTAAGCAATAAAGAGAAGTGTCAAACAACGCAACAAAATAGACAAGCAAATAAACAAGATAAGCAACAAATAAAAGTGACAAGCCATACAAAAAAGAAACAAGTGAATAAACAAGATAAAACAACAAATAAAAGTGACAAGCCATGCAAAAAAGAAACAAGTGAATATAAACAAGATAAACAACAAATATAAGCGAAAAGTCATGCAAAAAAGAAACAAGTGAATAAACAAGATTAACAACAAATAAAAGTGACAAGCCATATAAAAAAGAAACAAGTGAATAAACAAGATAAACAACAAATAAAAGTGACAAGCCATATAAAAAAGAAACAAGTGAATAAACAAGATAAACAACAAATAAAAGTGACAAGCCATACAAAAAAAGTATAAACAAGTGAATAAACAAGGTAAGCAATAAATAAAAGTGTCAAACAACACCACGAAAGATGCAAGTGTAAACAAGATAAGCAAGAAACAAGTCTAGTCTCCTACTGAAATAAGAAAGAAAATAATGAAGCCACAAGGAGACCAACCGCCAAATAAACCAACAGGGAAAGAATAAACAAGAAAATGAAATAAAATGAAAAGAAACAAACAAGCCGAACCAAAAACAAAATAAACAAACTTAAAATAGAAATAGCAAAAAGGAAACTAGCAGAACAAAAAGTAAAAACGCCAACAAAGCCCACTCAACCAATTCAGCTCTCTTAATATCATGTTTTTAATCATTGTGGTGCAAACTAGAGGTTCCTCGAGGAAAAACACAAAATAATTATTAGAGCAAGACAACAGCTCTTTCTATAATGAAAATATAAGCGTTTTACCTGCAGCTCTGCTCTGAGTAACGAGCGCAGCTATCACCAGAATTGTTAAAATCGACATCTAAAAAATGAAGAATGAGACAATTATAAGACAATTATGACAACAGAGCTTAAAATCTCCGTTTCTCAAGGTATGACACAAAAAGTTGACGTTATCTACATTATTACGAATCAAAGGTCCTGAAGGCCGCCACATCGATAAGACCAAATTATAGACCCACTGCACTGACGTCAAAATCCTTAAAAGTGGCCATCCAGATGCCTTCGTGCCTAAAAGCGCCGGTTTACATGATCGCGCGCCTAAGTTAAATGACTTATGAGGTATTGAAATGAGTATAGCTGTAGTATGATGGTAAATGATAATAAAAGAATGTTCGAAGTTTGAATTGTAGTGGAATATGAACATTGCACTAATTCGCAAGTGTATAGGTTTTTGTTATTTACTGTACATTTCCACGCAGGCCATCATTTGTAGACTTTATGATAGAGTGGATCACTGTAACATAACATTACTGTCTACATAAACATACTGAATCGCACTATAAATTGTTTTTTCGTCGTGTCATGCAATAAAGAATGAATACGATTAAAATACTTTAAAAAAGAGCTTGCATAAAAAAATTAAAGTTATTTGGTGTAGTCCAACCCGATTTCAAGTTGTTAGTGGCCTGATTTGCAGGCTAGCAATGAGCCCATGCAAAGATGGTTGCTTGATTACAATTGTTTAACTGCCTCGCACTGAAGTAAGTAATCACAAAAATAAGTTATGTAAAGTCGTAGACGCCATTATTGCGGACTTCGAGCATAATATACGTCAAAAATGGATACCGTAATTATGCGTTGTGTTTAAGCGAGCAGCAATAAAGAAATACCTCTGTATGATAAATGTTTAATCAAGCAACGAATTTATGCTAAATTGGATTGTTCAACAGGGCTAATTAGGGTCATTTATCAAAAACTTAATGTAAAAATAGCATTCCAAAGTTCAATACCGCATTCTTCTGATGCATGACATTTTACTAAATTGGAAGGTGTATGACTGGAAAAAGTAATTCAAAATCTAACCAACATCAAATCCAAAACGACAATATTTTGATGCTCTAGAAGAGTTCAGAGATTAGTTTGCAACAAGATTAAGGAGAAATAGATAAAAATATATAAATACACTTATAAAACCATCATAGCTTGCTTATAAAATGTTTCTTGTTCTAGGTTTAAAAAAAATTAATTAGTTTATTTTGTTTGGCTGATATACTTAAAAATGTCCGCATCGTCTACGTTGATGTTCAAACATTACGGTTATATGATTACAGTGAGATCGCGATTTTAAAAGAAAAAATATATATATCAAAACATTAGGGCGGAATGGGCTGGACATTTCGACTTGAATATGCATGACAACGGAAAAAAAGCTCGATCGGAGCTGTAAGTTCTTGCTATATTGCATTTGTGGAGTATGTATTCTCCTCATCTACTGAAACTAAAGTTGCGTAACGACTACAGAGGCCTCGTACACTTTATCTAACTTTAAATGGACTTACTTACGAAAATGCAAAAATAGTTTTACATAATTATACTGTCTGTCCGATTATAGCAGCGTGGTATTTTCATGCTGCTTTTAAGAAAAGGATTGGAATGCTTTTCGCTTTTGAAATGTTAAATACAACTAATTGCATCGGGGTAGTTCTGCAACAAAGTTATAAAATTCAGAGCCAGCTCAAGAAGTAGGCTGGAAATGAAAAAAAAATCCTGTAGCTAAAGCTTGACCAACAGTTAAGCAAAATTATAGATCTTTAAACGGTAAATATAATTAACGTTTTAACTGTGTCAATACAGAAAATATTTAACCCATTTCATGCTATATTTTCCATGATGCTTTAAAGAAAGAAAATATTCGCTAAAGATATTTTGATTGTTCTAGTAAATTAAATTTAGATCTTTAAAAACTCATTAATCTCAAACTACATTGGCTTAAGAGTGTATAATTGGAATTTAAAATTCTCGGAATGTTTTAATCAATTAATAAAGATTCCATATCAGGAGGATCAAATAATTATACTTTTAAGACAAGCTATATATACTAAGGAAAAACCATTTGCAAAACGTACTACCCTAAAATACTGATTTAAAGTATTTGAAGACGTTTTAATTTTATCATAAAAACCAGAATTAGAAATCTTTACATTTTCTTAACCGATTATATATATTTATTATATAATATGCAGTGTTTTATTGTCGAATCCGTCATTTTGAAAAGCGATCATAACACATGTGCGATTATCGTGTTTGATCCACCGATCCGGAATCCGGAAGGGGGATAAAAATCTTTTCAAGAAACCAGTTTTTTACCAAACAGATTATATTAACAGAATAATACATGAATACATGGAAATATGGAATATATTTCTCGTGTCGAGAAAGATATCACACTCGTTCGCTGCGCTCACTCGTTCGATATTATATTAAAATAGTTATTATAGTTAGACGAATCAGTAAAAAACGGATATTACCTACAGTGCATACTAAAAATTTGATCAACGACTGCATTCAGTACTGAACAAATCAAATGCAGGTCATGCACTCTGAAAAAATGTCTTTACAACGATAAAAATAACACATGAAGATAATAATCTGAGGTTATAAGACATATGCTTTTTTATGAAGGCTAAGCTCGATCAATTAAACACAGTCCATGCATATACAGAATTACAGCTTCAGTATAGCCAACCATTATTTTGATGAACGTATTTTGAGGGTTATATTATACCATATTATATCATCGCCTCGGTACAATGTATAACATATACATTATATCCTAACAATTTTGAATCAGGGTTATACTTATATCTATATAAGTATTTACGTATACATTTAGGAATTTCCTATAGCTACCACGGCAATGCATGCAAACACTGTTTTTTAATTGAGACACACGCTGTGTAGCCACAATGACTGATCGCATGACTTCACCAAACATATTAGAAAGAAACATTCCAACTAGTAATTAATTCCATTGCAAAAAAACAGCCTTCGACTATTGGCGCCAGGAAATATAGCTGTTGCTATTTATATCATGCCTGAAAAATGTCTTTACATAGCTATGTATAAAATCGCGAACGGACGGACGTTGCACTCGTTCAATTTTATTAAAAAATTGTTGGGCTTTATCAACTTAATGAATATATAATGTACTGTAATTGTATAAGCTATATATTTCCCTACCGATAAATATATAATTATAATAGAAACCCTTAAGCTCGATTATTTTCACGTAGTTTATCAAAGTTTCTGATACATACAACGAATGCTTTCTGGAATCTCTTTAATGTCAATGATCTTTACCTTCTTAATTCGATCGTCTCACCCATAAAAAGAGTATTAATCGATCTGAGAATAATATATAAATTATTCACCGAAATAGTCAACTCCCTGCAAAGTTTCAATGCCATTTAATGAAACAAATAAAATTGGTCTCATTCTTGAAATATATATACCTCACCGAATGCATGTATGGCGGTAAATATATACGTGTATGCAATATGTGAAGGAAAGCTAAGTGCTTTACTCTATGTCCCTTGGAATTCTTAAATCTACACAATAGTTTTACCTTGATATTGTTACGTTGTTAAGAAATTCACTACAACCACAAATGTATCAAGAGCCAGGCCTTATATATATAGGTGCTCTAACGACCACATCTTTTGGAAAAAAATTCTATAAATTATGCCTATAACCTAAGAAACAACCAATTCAAGCATATTATGAGATTACTTCGAGCAACTGCGGAATTGTGAAATTATTTTAAAAAACTGAGGGAAATATGAAATTACTTACTAAAATGGGATTTGTCTACTCTATGATGCCAAAGAACTTAAATCAAAATTCTATATAGCTCTTATACAACGCATACACCTGACTGCATTTTGTACAACTTAAGAAGTTTTCAAGCACTATCAATAGTAAACTTCATTTGAAATCTCTATTGTTAGGCTTTTTTCAATTCTAATGTTGTTTTTTTTACATTCCAAGAGTTAAAACCAAAAGGTAGCCTTAGCATAGCTATTCGCCAAACAGATAAAAATTGTCTCAGACACGACGATCCCTTGTATCACAATTTTCGTCAACTATTAATAATCGTTCGTTTATGAGTGCTAATATTATGGTCAATTGAGCGGCATTCGAGTGCCTTTTAGCGACAAGAAAGAAATTCTTTATTTACATAGCTTGGAAACGGAAGGATTTATCAACAACAGCATATATATCAAGGGTGTACGCCTACGCTGAACTTGTATATATATATACTGCAGGAGATAACGCAATGATATAGATATTAATGTTTATATATATCCAATGTCACTGACTACATCAACTAGCTCATTTACGGTGAGTATGGTAATAACATGCAGCCAGAAACACAGTCAACCCTGAGAACGAGGTTGTAACCCGATGAGAATTTATGGGCGCTTTTCTTTGAACAGCCAAAATGGTGAAACCAGCCATATTTTAAATTGAAATAGAGTATTTCGTTAGTGTAGTATAGTGGTGAAACCGGGCATTTTCCGTGCTGGTAAGATGTAAATATAACACTGAATATACTTGATGCAGACTTCTTGAAATATTCTATAATGCCGCACTGAAATGCAACAGTAATCTGTCTGTACTGAAATACATGCAACTGAAGCGATCTGACCGTTTTTACCGTATAAAGGAAAACGCCCAGTCATAAGAATTCAATCAAAGTTAGCACATTTTATTAAGGCAAAGTTCAGGCCATATCATAAAACAATTATATCAGCTCATGAATATGACGACTCGATTGAAAGTGATGTATGTGTCTATATAAGTCATATTAATGCAACAAGGGTTTGCATGGTTCAAATTTGTTTATTTTGTCCATAAAGATGGCGGGAATAAATTTCTTGAACGAGACAGATTTTCCGGTTCGTTTTACGAGGATTGGCAAGATGGAAAGGACTACGCAATACTTTTGCGAGAATCATTGACAAATTGTCGATTATTCAACAATTTGTTTCTAAAACAGAGTATCATGCAAGAGAGAAAAATATCGATTATAGCTCATATTAATATTGCAGTTTAATTTATATATATATATATATATATATATATATATATATAATATATATATATATATATAATATATATATATATATATATATATATATATGGTTATTATTATATTAAATATATATCGATAAAATCGTGCTTCGGGTGCGAAGAGGCTTCATATGCTATGATCACATTCTATTCTGAATCGGTGGACGTGATCGTTAAAATCATGCAAAGTACAATCTCATATTTACACTGGTCGTATAACGTTCAGGGGCCGGTTGTTCGAAAGGCGTTTAGCTTAAACGGTGGATAATCCAAAGTTTAAAAGCACTCTCATAGATCTTGTGAATGCCTGAACCTGCATCTTATGCATTTAATATGTACTTCCATTGACAATTAAACTATTTACGTCGAAATATTTCAGCTGATTTGTTCAATAAATAGATAATTTTTTTTTCCATTTTTAACTTATCCACCGTGTATTAAGCTAAACGCCTTTCGAACAACCGGCCCCAGTTTAATATGTTTTCCTCTCAATAGATGCATAGCCTAAAGGCGTTACGGTTCAATGATGTTTTGGCCTATATAGCATTCAAAACAAATTGACAAAATTACGTGTAAATGATTGTATAAGCTATACGCTAAAGTGTATATCGAAACATTTAGAACAATGAATATATTACTAGTTACCTATAATGTTGAAAGCCGGTACAACACAGGAAGTAGAAAAAAACGAAAACAGTTATTCGCTTAGTAGCTAATTTCTTTTAGCGGAGCCTCGCAGATTTTAATGACCTATAAGGTCATGCAAGATTGAATGGGTATAAAATAGTAGGCTACGAAGCCTAGCAGGAAAATTTCACAAGAATTTCGCTTTCTATATATATATATATGGATAGCACTAGAGTTCGCTCATTCAAAAAGAGGTGAATATGACAAATTTTCCTATATTGACAACTCCCGCCCGAATCCGTTGTGTACGTTGATTACATAATAATCTCTTCACAAGACATGCAAGCGACGGATTACTTGGTAGAGAAAGACCCACGGCTTAATGCAGTCTTCACAGTGATTATAATCTCTTGGCAAATCGAAATCTTTTGACAAATTCTCCGCAAATCGAAATCTTTCGCGCCAAATGAAACATAAATTTCCGATAGACATGCATGCACATTAGGCGAGCATTCCTAAAGTTCCTACGAAACAATAGCGGACTTCGGCAAAGCATAATACAGAATGCGGCATCGTGATAGCAAAAAAATGAAATGCCATCTGATAAAAAACTTCCTTCGTTACTCTACCAGGTATAGTTATTACAGAACATCGGATGTTTGTTATCATTCTGTTAAACACACAAAAATATAGAACTTACGACGTATTTAAGGCCTAGGATTATCCTTTGCCTATATTCGCGAACGAAGGAATTGTTATTTGCTAGCATAAACATTACTTACTTTAGAAGATACTTTTTGGTACTGTTTGAAGTATTCACCACACTCTGCCTTTTTTACCATTACATAGTGATTTGAAGATGACTTCAAGTAAAGCACAGGAAGATGTAGACGATATATCATGCAAGCATGAAATGATTTCACTGCAAAATAAAGCAAATAAATCACTGACGCAGCAAGTGGTAAAAGTGACCATACTGTGACCACTGAATTTCTACAGACTTCACCATGGCGATATGTAAAACATTCACTTTTAAAACAGTTGAGACTTACGCAAAGTGCGTTGGCCGAGTTGATTTTTTGACATTTTATATAAAGGCCCGCACAGACAGGATTCGATTAAGTTGTTTTTTTCGAAAAGCAAATTAAGCTTTGCCAATCATTATATTCTTCTAGATTATTAAACGATAATACGTTTTGACTGACTGCTTTGGCGTTAATAGATTCAAAGAATTTAATTTATATGCTTTTGAAAACTGAAAACTCGCGTCGCGTTGCCGCATCACGTCCTGTCTGTGTGGGCCTCAAGTATCAAGAAGAAATGAGTTATCAATTCATCTAAAGGTAGCAACTGAATGTAATCCTCTTTCTATCGTACCAGGAGATATCTTTCGGGAGAAAATATAATGCGATAACAACGCACGTTGGCCAAATTATAAATTTTATGCTCAAAATGAAAATTGCGGTGAATTGTTAACATCACGGGAAAATAAGTCTGTGTCAATTCAGTGACTAAAGTGCTTCTTTCGTCATTCGAGGTGTCCTAGTCCACCCAGACCCCTCTGCTATATATTTACCGTGACTTGCCAACACGCATGAAATCAACCTGCGAACAGCCATGTAAGGTTATAGACGTGATTCACAGATAACCAAGGCGTGAGTCAAATCGGCCCAGTTTGTATAAATTCAAGCAGTTCTCAATTATATACAGATAATGTTGATTGGTCCATGACTACCCCGAGTTCCTCGCAGGGTATCATATATAATACAGAAACATCAAATAGCTTGCAAGGAAAAGTAATGCTGATGCATAATAATTCTTGGTAAAACGTTTTTACAATGTATATTGATTTGCCTGCGTGGTATTAAAGGCAATATCTTAATGGAAAGTGTTATAATATTATAAAAAGCATGCCATTGCTATGACATATTATAGCTATGTTTCGTTAAATTCAGACTCGTATGATGGTCATCAATTATCGTCACCCTGAACGACACTGATTTACACAAGCCAACGCCCAATTAGAGATATACATGTAATTATCCCCACCTCTTTTATTCGTTAAATTCTGCAGTCAAATTTTGTTTTGTGACTTAAATGAGGTCAACTGCGGAATTGGTGAAGCAAAACACACGATACGGAACATTAAGATTGTGAAAATCAGCAGAAAGCAGTGTTTATATACTTCACCGTAGTTTATAAGGGTGGAAATTGGATAATGAAAGTGTTATTTGGAATTTACTTATAATTTAATTTCCTTTCTGTTGGGGGTCTTGATGACACAATATAGCAATTATCTTTCGACATTATTATGCTAAACTTAATAACTGATCTCTATAAATTATAATACCAACCCAAGAACCCACGCAACTCGTCGTCACGATGTGGATATGATGCGGACGAAAACAAATGTTGAAACATTGCATACATTATCAGTGCTGGAGTGTACATGATGTTTCCTTGAAGTGAAATCGACGGCAAATTAAACTGTAAGAAGCTGTTATGCTGCATGCGTAAGAGTTACGTAATGCCTAAAAAGGTTTGTACTTCCATAAAGTTTCGCTTGATTGCCCAATTGTTATTTTCTGTAGGTCTACTCAAATAGACACTTAGGATGATGAACTAGGATAACGAAATCCAGGCTTCGAATTTTCCCCACGGAGTAACTCGATACTTGCTGAATCCGAATCATGACGAATTGTGTTTACGTTATAGGAATGGCAAGAACACAAAGGTGTCTTTGTGTGCGTTCTAGTAAAAGGATCGAAAACGTGTGATTAAAAATTATTATCATACCAGCTTTCTCGAATAAATATTTGTGGTTTGAACACGGTACGTCGAAACCTCCAATCAGAGACAATTAACCAATCAGAATTTCAGGCTATATCACTAGCTGTGATTCACTAGGTATAGGAAATATAGGAATGGAATGTTGTACGTCATAGTGTAATTAATAATATATAACAGAACTTCTTTAAAATTATTGCAGAACATACAGCAGCCGATTTACTCAATAAAATCTACCCCGATATATCGCCTCTTTTTATATAAGGAACGGTATAACTTCGCTAAAACTATAAGCCACATCAAATAGAGAGAATTACAAATTAGGTCGTGGTAATGTCTTTAGATGTCTTTAAATTAAATCATTATTTAACTGCTATGTTTATGTTTCGATATCATCATCTTAAAAATCTACCTGAAGAATTTGATAATTTCTTTGTGACCAGTAATCAAATTCATGAACATAATACGAGAAACTCATCAAAGATTCATAAGCGGTATAAAAGAACAAATTATGTAAAACATACTCTCTCAAATAATGGAGCTGATGTGTGGAATTCACTAGAATTAGAAATTAAAGACATAAACTCTCATAGCGTTTTTAAGAAAAAAATTAAAAAACATTTTTTGCTAAATACAGCATAATGGTTCTGAAAATATTCTACTTTTTATGTATACTATCTAGGAACTCGTAGCATAAATGTATTGTGGTATTCTATCTTCTATTGGTATTATAATTAATTTTTACTTTATCTTTCTTCTTTCTGTAAATAGTGGTACTCTAAAAATTATTTTGCTGATTTTGCTGATTTTACTGTACATATATGATTAATATAATTGAACTTTAACTAGGGGCCTAAATTGAAAAGCCTGTCAAGGTTTCTAGTAGGTCTCTAGCCCAAGTTATTATAGAAAATAAATAAAAAAAAATTGATAGGCCCATAATTTGTGCTTCGAACTTTGCCTGAGTTTGGAAATCATCTGAATTTCACGGGATAAAATACATTCGTTTGTTGAATAATAAAATAACATATACGTATCGACATAGGCGTATTTCATCTATTTGAACTATCACTTGAATATACTGATTGCTCGATGAACAGAACTACAATATATTTATAGAAATAATTCTGAGGGGATAGTTCCTTTATCTCCTCGTGTTGATTACACGCAAACAGTTGTTTACTGGTGCTTTTTAAGAAAGCCGGCTTTTTATTGTGCTAATCTTTATAGCATTTAAAAAATGAAAAAGTGGGTATCGTCGCCG
Organism: Dendronephthya gigantea; assembly: GCF_004324835.1. Classification (NCBI taxonomy): domain Eukaryota; kingdom Metazoa; phylum Cnidaria; class Anthozoa; order Malacalcyonacea; family Nephtheidae; genus Dendronephthya; species Dendronephthya gigantea. The sequence continues at coordinate 99,960 of NW_021163220.1, read as the reverse complement.
ATTTTCCGAATCATGAAGATATTATATGTAGATTAGTAATATATTTACAAGGTATCAATTTACGGGTGATGATCAAGGGTGATGACAAGGACAAAGTAAGGACAAACAGTACATGAGAGGACGTGTTCGTCCCTTGCATGGTCAAATTGTGGAAATTGTCTTTTATGGCTTTACTAAAACCACTGTGTTGGTCTTCAATATTTATATTTCGAGCTTTTTAGCATTCGAAAAGTGAAAAAGGGGTATGTATCGTTGTCGATCTTCCGAATCATGAAGATATCATGAATACCCTACACCAGGCTGTAACAAATAAAAAAACAAATTTAAAAGGAAACGATGCACCTCAGGGACCATTTAAGATTTATTGACTGATCCCGAACGGAGGAAGCATCATGTTTTGTGGACCCGAGACCACCAAAACATAGTGGTGGAGAGGTGGTGGAGGGTCCACAAAACATGATGTTTCCTGATGAGATCAGTCAATAAGTGCTTTGTTATATAGCAAGTTTCAAAGGAAAAAAAATAGGTGAAAATACGCAAAAAAACCCGTAGGAAAAACTGACAAACTTTTAATTTTAAGAAAATGAAAACAAAGAATTCGGCTGCGATTCAAAGGTCATAATTTATGTCGCGTGATCTGACCTATAGCATCACGACTTCCGCTTTTATTAACCCGCGGTGGTTAATGATTCAACCTCCGATCAAACAGGTTCAAACCTGCCAAACAAGATTTTGCGGTAAACATTCGGATTTCTTGCTTTTCACGTGACGTAGTTCAACCCATCAGATTCTGGAACATATTAACTTTTAAAACTTTCTATATAATAATGAGTGTTTGTTTCCTTATTGCCTTATTCGAACATTACTACATACACCCCCCCTTCTCCCTAGATCCACGCACCTACCAAAATACGTCGTAACTCATAGGATTGTTTTCACATATATATGTATAACTATATAGGTACACGTCGTTTTTACAGTTATATAGTTGCATAACCATGCAGTACATTATCAGGTAAGAGTTGGAAACTTGTCAGATTGATTTTGTCAATGGATGAAACCTAACGACGATAATTTATTATACGTGTATTTTTTATTATAAATTTAGTCGATATTCACGTACAATATATATGAATGAGATAGTAAAAAAGCATTCGCAGTTTATGAGTGGTCTATAATTGAATTGTCATACATTTCATTTAGTCTCTATTCTGTACGAAAAAATAGCATAAATCTATCTAAAATTCACATAATCATTATAATATTAAAATAATATAACAGCAATAATATAAATGTATTATATGGCATGGTGTGTAAGTGCGGCGTATTGATTGTTTGTCAATTTCACGTATTAAATTTAGGATTTGGAAGCTTCTATTGATCGTATAACGCTCCCGCAATCACTTTGTCTAAAGGCCCACACACACTTGACGCGATTCGCTAACGCGAATAAATAAATAAATTCAATTCTGAAAGAACATTTTGAGAGATATGTATAAGAGAGAGAAATAACTCAATAAATATTTTGAAAGATTTAACTCAATAAAATAATAATTTTAATAAAATTTTTAATAATAATTTTAATAATGGGTACAAGACCAATCAAAATGTACCATCAAATGTACCATATGTTTCACTTTCTTTCATACTTTCAGTTCAGTTCAGTTCAACATCACACATTGTCAAAATTAGCATCTTTGGAAAACCGAAAAATTCGTAAAAATCGCGTCGCGATGGCGGATCGCGTCCGGTGTGTGCCGGCCTTAATATATGGTCACAGGCTTCGAAACGCCACGCGCGACGCGAAGCGATATCAGAAATCCGGTCATGTGATTGGTTTGCGCAAAAATTTGCCGCGAAAATTTGAGTCGCTTCCTACTTTTTATCTTTTCGCGCGAATAAATTAATTCGCCTAGTAGAAAACGGGATTTAAGCATATGCAGACTGCCAGCTTCGGAAACGATATTCATTATTTTTGTTTCGTAATCAGGAAAGGACTAGGAAGAATACTAATATTTTGGAAATGATGCAAAATTAATCAAGTTTTCAAATGTACTGCTCAACTGACGCAAATTAAGTATTCCAATTTCTAGTGGTAAAAAAGCTAGAGAAAAATATAACATATAGCAGAATGTAGATTAAAGGTTTTTTCGGTGCTTTCGCGTTTGAAAAATAGGTTCAAGCACTTTGATTAAGAACTTTAGCAGAAGTCCGTGTGCTTTAAATAAGGCTTTTTGCGGCCTGCGAATTCAAAAGCAGACCGGTTTCGAAATTCTGCCATTCTCGAAATTCATGTCTTATGCTTGAACTATTTTTACACGCACGTAAGAAACAATTGTGGCCATTCTTAGAATTTAGCTCATGTTTATATTATTTTACCTCATCATTTAAATAGTCTGACTAATTATTGCTTCAGTAAATCAGCTTGTATAGGTACACCACGTAAGTATAGTAAATACTTTCGTGGTGTACACCTACATATTTGATATCATCAAGCAAAATTACACGAATATTATTATCATTATTGTTTCTTTATTCGCATGCATTTTTAAGAGTAAATTATTTGGCAGCCATGCATTTCAGCGCATGTTATAATTATACAGTAGGCTAGTGAAAAAGCGTATATAGCGAAGTGCATGAGTGAAAATAAATATTTCATGCCGCATAACACATAACAAATCGCTTATATATTAATCACGCTACGGTTGGTATGAAGCCAAATTAGGACTTTGGTCTAATATTCGTCAACTACAGACCTCACTTACGTGGCCAGCGAGTGGTAGCTATATATATTCAGTTTACGACGAAGGCGGGATATCACTTTTATTTATGAGAGAACTAAGTTGTGTTTGTACTCCCTGTAAGAAAAGTTCCATACTTTGGTAACTCCGTAGTCGAACAGCCTCGTCGGCCTAAAAGAAAGTTTAAAATTATTTCACATACAAAATATATCCAACCTCGAAATATTTAAGCCGTGGATTTTGTTCTCGGCATGTTTGCATTGCATGACAAAAATATCGACAATTTCTTATTTTCATGACGCATATTTAATCACAAGCAAAAACAGCTTTTTTCACATGTTTGTGCGGTAATGTTGCATGCATGTTTTATCCTGAAATTCAAAATAGCTAATATAATTAAAAAAAACTTTTTTGCCTCAATAGAAAGTTCATTCCTGGCGTATATGGGTTAAAAGCCTTGAGAAAGGTAGTAATATTCAGGGGTATACGTTATGAAGTACTTTAGGGAACTGCTGTTCAGGGTACGTTATGAAGTACTTTAGGGAACTGCTGTTCAGGGTACGTTATGAAGTACTTTAGGGAACTGCTGTTCAGGGTACGTTATGAAGTACTTTAGGGAACTGCTGTTCAGGGTACGTTATGAAGTACTTTAGGGAACTGCTGTTCAGGGTACGTAATAAAGTACTTCAGGCAACTGCTGTTCAAGTTACGTAATGAAGTACTTTCGAGAACTACCGTTCAGGGTACGTAATGAAATACTTTCGAGAGCTGCTGTTCAGGGAGTAATGGAGTACTTTAGGGAACTGTTCCTTAAGGTACATACGTAATGAAGTAGCTACTTCCGAGAACTGCTGTTCAGGGAGTAATGCAGTACTTTAGGGAACTGTAATCCAGGGTACGTAATGGAGTACTTTAGGGAACTGTTGTTCCGGGTACGTAATGGAGTACTTTAGGGAACTGTTGTTCAGGGTACGTAATGGAGTACTTTAGGGAACTGTTGTTCAGGGTACGTAATGGAGTACTTTAGGGAACTGTTGTTCAGGGTACGTAATGAAGTACTTTCGAGAACTGCTGTTCAGGGCACGTAATAAAATACTTTAGGGAACTGCTGGATAGTGCAGCGCAGTATAGTAGGGGAAAGTCAGCGTACTCCTAACGGATTCTCACAGGTACCTCTCGTTGTTTTACAGTGGCGCACCTCATTTATGAGTACAATGTAGTGCAGTATTTAAGAGCCTCCGCTAGGAAACATTATCAGCTCCTTCTACAGCACTACAAATTTAAAATGATTTTGCCGAAATAAACAAAAAGGCGGAAAGTTATTTGCAGACAAACTAAAAAAGGCCAAAGAAAGGTGAATGAAACCAAAGCATAAAATAATGGTAAAAACATTATTTAGGGAAGTAATATTGAATTGGGAGATGAAACGTCAGCATAAAGAGGCTCTGTTTTGCCTGGATAATTGTATATTGTAACAGAAAGTGCCCACCTTTTCTTTCTCCTTGATATACTGCCCCATTTCTTCTTTCGTCTTTTCTTTAACTGCGCTAACAACATTTCGTGACTTGTGTCGTTCTTCCGCAATTGCTTCGTCCAAATCATTCTGCATAATAAGTCAAATTCGTGTAACCATAAATAAATGGTTTTAGAATTATTCCACTGTAAAATATTTCACATCAGAATATTCATTAGAACATATATCTTCTGTAAATATATATCAGTTGCAAATACTGCAATTCGTTATATAGGTATAACTAAAACACAGAGTAATCAATACAGAGCTGGAACTGGTGTACCCGCTTGTAGTGCGCATATTCGGCAAGTGCCTGAGATTGAAAGTATAAACAAGTGTGTAATTTATTTTAAGTGCGTAAAATGCTATACAAATGACGATATTGTAAGGCTTCAATTATCGAAAATGTTTAAGCAAGAATTAAATTCAAGCAATTTTGAACATTTCAGGCACTTGCCGAGAATGCGCAGTTGGTCGCTTTACGCGCAGGCGCGCTAAAAAAACGTGCACAAGAACAGATCAACACACGCTAACACTCGCTAACACTGTAATCGTCGCAACTCGCGCCCTTATTTATCTCTTTGTATTCGTAAATTAGGGGTTGTCAGGATTTCAGACAACATTTTTTCTCCAGAAGAGGGAATAATCAAATGTGGAGGTTCTTTTTGTTTTGGTTAGTTTTCAGGCAATTCATCCTGGCAAGTCAGAATTGTGCGTCAACACCGACAACCACTATTATTTCTATATAAAAACCTCACTTTAGCTCGTTCTTGTTCTTCTTTAAGGACTTCCTCGATTTTCTTGGCGGTCTCCTTTCTCTCCTCTGCAAGATTTTCTTCGAAAATTTTCTAAAACAAAAAGAACTCGTTTACTATTTCTACATTCTATATTTCCTAACAAGACAACTAAGAAATGACGATCTATAAAGCTATCAGAAAAAGAGCAGGAACGTCTGTTGGGTGTTTCGTGAGGCCATTCAGATTTTCGCATGCTGAATTTTCAAACTATTCTTTATATAGCTACATCGAAAAGATTTTGAAAAACTGCCAGGTCTGTTGTTCTTTCAAACAGTTTACATCGAAATGCCCGAGTGTAAAAGCAACTGGCACTATAAGTTGATAGCAAGTTATACATCCACGTTCACAGTTCACAGCAAATAATTTGTTATTGGGGCAATATAAAACTGATTTTAGAAACGAGCATGCCCAAGTTTTTTTACGTTTGGACTGCCATGGGTTTTTAGAACTTTTATTGGCATAATATTCCCTCCTTTCCCGTGGGAAGAAATTCCCGTCCCGCACGGGACTGTTATACTTTCCCGTGAACGGTACTGCAACTATACTATAGCTACCTTTTGTTCTGCTATAAAACTTTCAAACTCTTTTTTCTGCTCATTTATCAACTCTTCTGTCAAAACCTTCCCGCGAGCTTGTTCCTCCTGGAAAGTATATAGCATTGGTTTGTGGATAGTGATAAAGGTTATAACTCCTAAGTTTTTTCAAGCACCTTCTTTAATTTGGATTTTTCAAGGACTGTTCAAGTGCCCTTGACATTGATTACTAACATAAGCGCTTCTCAAGGGTTTTAAGCACCTGAACGTGAGTGGCATAAAATTGCATAAAAGTGCCTTTAAAATCAAGTCTTTTTTTGTAAAAAAAATTAATCTATTAAATAACAATTACCTTAATAATATACATTGCCTATGTAAAGATTGACTAAATAATAATAGGTAGGCAAAATGTATAGAGGTATTTAGATATGTACAATGATGTTCATTATAGAGACCTTTAGTTTGACGTTTACGGCAAACGCCAAACCGCTAACAAAGTTTGTGTTTTAACTCCACTATCTTTAAGTGTGCGGCAATTTCGCTTACTTACAATCGTTCTACATAAAACTTGTGATGTTCAGCAGTAATGTAAGAGAGCAATAGGCTATTTCTGATGTATTTAGAAAAGCAGCTAATTCAGTTTGCCGTATATCTTTCACGTTCGCCGTATAAATTTTAATGCTTGAACGGCTGAGTGTGTATATGCAGTCGTGCGTACGAAATCGCTCAGCTTAGCCACTGATCTATGTAAAAGCCTGCAGTTATATTTCATGGAACGCGTACGTAAAGCAAAGGAACGCATTTTGGAACGTGTTCGGAACGCTTTCGGAACGCGATTGGAACGCGAACGCAGTGTTAAGTTACTTCTGAGCAGTACTGTGCAGTACTGTAAGGTAAGCAATGTTTCGTTACGTGTACTGGCTTTAAGGCAAGTTAGCTTTATTTGAAATAATAGCAAGCGTCATCACGTTACAAGCGTACTGTAATATGTATTGTGCATAGACGTACCATAGTCTGTCGGGAAAATTTTCAATGTAAGGTTTATATTATGAGGATTTTTTTTAAAAACAGTCTGGAAAGATTGAATGGACAACCTGAATTTGGCATTGTGGGCAAATTAACGTCTGCATGAACGTTCGCTGGGACGCATCGCAAAACCAAGTTTATTAAAATGGTGATTTGTGGTGGAAACCATAATGAGATCTATCCGGTATTAAATTGTGATGGAGCAACGATATTTTTATCTCAGCCACACGTTATCAGTCATATTTAGACAACAGGCGCCGGTTGTTCGAAAGGCGCTTAGCCTTTAGCCGGATAAGTTCAAAATGGAAACAAAATTATCTCTTTATTCCAGAAATGAACAAAAATATTTCGAAGTAAATATCTTAATTTTCAATGGAAGTACATAATTATTTAATGCATAAAATGCAGGTTCAGTCATTCACAAGATGTATGAGAGTGCTTTTTAAATTTTGGCTTATCCACGGTTTAAGCTAAACGACATAAGAACAAACAGCCGCTAATAAACATTTATGCGACAGTTGTGACTGAAGAAAAATCTTGAAAATTTCAACGATCAGCAAAATATTTAAGTCCGCGTTTATACTACGTGCTTTGACCAAGCCTGGACCAGGCCTAGGCTTGGATGTGAACATTGTTTATCCGGCCTACCCCAGAGCTGAACCTGACCTGGGGCAAGATTTTGGTAATGTGAACAGGCTTTACCTAGTCCTGGCAAGTTTTGAACTTAATATAGTTATATTACCATTTTCGGCGTGTTTTGGGTGTTTTTTTCAAGTGTTTTGTCAATTACTTTGGTTATCCGATATCATCAACAAGGACGACAGTGTGAACGTGGCACATATTACCTGGACTTGTCCTAGACCTGTAGTGTTAACGCGGCTTAAATCTGTCTTGTATAAATTATTACTTACCTCCACAGCCTTCAAAACAGCTCCCTTTCCACGTTCTCTTTCTTCCGCAAGACAATCTTGTAATTCAGCCTATAACATTGAAAATGTTTACCCTGAGCATTTCAAATATAGTTTACATTTATATATAATGAGCAGCTATGCACAATAAAAAAATATGAGACAAACAAAATACATGTGTACTACACGTACATAAAGGTTAACCAATAACGAATAGGGAGAATATGTGATGATGAGCTTCTATAGTAGTGAAGAAAGTCAGAAATGAGTGAGTTTCTTTTTTCATAGTCGAATTCGTTTTATACCCCTGATTTGATCTGGTATAAAAATTCTTAGTTACTCAACGAATTTAAGGTTAAAGAGAATCGTAAATATTCAGTCTGACAGACAGTGAGTAGGCGGCTATTTTAATCCAATTCCTTACTTGATGTTTAGCTTTTTGTTCTTCTAAGGCTTCTTCTAATTTCTTTAAGTTAGTAGCTTGTTCTTCTTTTACCACCAGTTTGAGATTCTCTCCCTAGAAAACCATATTGACACGTTTAGTTATACAGGGTGTCCTAAAAAAATGTCCCCTCTATTGAAATCAAGCCTTTGCTGGAATCTGATTGCCTTAATATTATGATAAACACAATTGAAAGCAAGACGCTTTACTTGAATGCGTCAACCTATAATAACTTTGCTATTTACACACTACTGCGTTGATCATGCATTCAATTTCCAACAAAAGCTTCATTTAAGTAGGGGGAACTTTTTTGGGACACCCTGTACTAGTAGTTCCCTAATCACTTCATTTAGGAAGAGATCATGTCGGGAATTGACAGATAAGATGATTATATACTTATATAGACAAATGTTTCCTTTACTTAATTATATTTTAGTTATGTAACAGTGATTGATAGGATGAAGGTGTATGTGGTGTGGTCACGAGAGCGAGAAAGTTAGTTGGACTGAAACATTCAGTGAGTGAGGAACTGTGAGCGAGAGAGAGTAATTTATAGCCCGTGTGCTATCTGATGGTGTGAGTGGTGAGGTTCGTTTGGAAATTTGTAATCGACATTTGGAATACTTTACTTCGTTAATATATAAATATACAATGAAACAGAACTATGTGACTTGTTGAGGATCACATTTGGAGGCAAATTCTTGACAATTATAAAAATCGATTAAACTAAATTTACTGCTTTGATATTTATATATGAGAAACACCAGGCTGAGAGATTGTAGCTGTTTATCAGAGCTGTGAGATAAAATACGATAATGCTGTTGTTCACAAACCTGTTGATTGATAAACGTTGTAAATTTTTCTCTTTCTTCCTCAAGTACTTGTTGTAAATGTTTTTCATTTTTCTCTCGTTCTTGTGCAACGGCTGTTTTTGACAACTCCTAAAATGAGGATTAAATCATAAATTAGGACCCAGTCATGCATCTCTATTCTAACGCCGAGGTTCACAGCCTGGGAAATGGTACACCACTAACAACAGTTGTTTCATCGGCGAAGATACAATTAGTTTATCACCTGCTAAGACAAATATTAGTTCAATAAAAAGTGGTTTAGAAAATAAACAATGGTAATTGCAGGTGAGTACAATTTGGTGCGAAAACGAACGCGTGATCACAAGTTTGACTTCATATGAATTAACGTGATCTCGGATTTCTCGCACAAGTACACAACTCCGCAGCTTATAGTAGTGATAGTTCCTAACGAGGAGTATCGTATAAGCGCGTCGAGCGTCGACCAACAACAGCTGGAGGATCTCAGGTGTATTTTTTCGTAACGTTTCATGTTTTTGGTCCTAATAAGCGTAAGTTGCTACTTTGATTCTTCTAACTGTCTTAAAAATTTGATTTTTGTTCAACGAAGGAAGTGTAATAACAAATCCACAAAACGGTAGTTCAGGTGCTAAAGATACAGCTGGTTTCTTGTGCAAACGTCTATATCTGCTGGAATGAAGTGTTTCCCGAATGTATTATTGTGTAAAGGAAAGAATCACAAAGACCAGAAAAAAAGCACAACTGAATATCATCAATGTACTATATTGCGATTGATGTCCTATATGACAAACCTTGTATTCTTCCACAATCAATGCAAAAGCCTCTTGTCCTGCCTCTCTTAGGTTTTTCAACTGGTCTTCATGCTTATCCTAAATAAACAAAAGTGCCGCGCTAAATTGCCATGCCTTGTCACAAAATACACCTTCACGTCTATATGTATGTGCTCGGTTACTTGATGAATTTTGTAGTACACGAAGTATTCCAGGTGCCATAAAACTTAAACCGCTGCCTTAAGGGCGAGCCTTTTTCTTGAGATATAGTTTACTTGCAAAGTTTACTTTTTGTTTACTAAAAATAGTCTGGCTGCAAGACTCAAGTAAATGCTATGCTCACTTCAAAACATTTCTCTGCAAGTGTTAATCGTGGTAAACTTTAGCGGCACTACATCATACACTACGAAGCGTTAATGGCATTATATTTGTCATATTTCATGATATTTGTTCATGTCTATTAAAATATTTGCTTAAATTGTTTGCCTATACGTGTTGTAATTTGTCATCTATCTCTTTTCACATAAAACTAGTGAATGTATGTATAAGCTACTTTGTGGATATACAACTGTAAAAAGATGACTATCTAGAGTTGGTTCTCTCAAAGGAAAAAATCCACCGATATTTAAAAAATCAAAATACATATAAAATTGAGTCAACCGTATAAGATATGTAAGCACTACAGTACGATTTAGGCCCCGTTTAAACGATATACCGGATGACTTCCGGAGTGGGTCAAATTTTATTAAAAAGCAGTATAAAAATTTACAGTCAGAGATCAAAATAAATATACGGAATCTATCAAGACTAATAAGCATTTGCTACTAACCATTGCCCTTTAAAGACAAACGAAGATATCGTGAAAAGCGAATCAGGTATAGTGTAAACAGGGCCTTAGATTTGATAGATTAATACACGCCTTACCTGTAATTCATTGTATTTCTCCTTCTGCTTTTCTATTTCCAAATACTGTTCCTTTGCTACATCTGTTGCGGCGGCATATCTTTTCTTCATTTCCTCCAAGCTCTAAACACATATCATTAAACACCGTTCAATAAATATGACAAGAATTAAAACGATCACTTTGACTGATTTAGGAAAAATTCTTATTACTTATAATTACAGACATTTAGCAAATTTAGCAAACACGACGTGACGCCTAAAACGCTGCGAAAATCGCGTGACGCGACCATAGATGGACAGACATTTCACACCGTTTGCGCGACGTCCTAGGCGCACGTCGTGTTTGCTAAATTTCTCTATAACCTAATATAGTATGTACATTACCTCATACAGTACACTGTATACTTACTGTACTTTACACTGTCGTCATACAGTACGTTACCTCATACACTACATTACGTCATACACTACATTACCTCATACACTACGTTACGTCATACACTACATTACGTCATACACTACATTACCTCATACACTACATTACATCATAAACTATACATTACCTCATACACTACATCACCTCATACACTACATTACTTCATATAGTACATTACCTCATACACTACATTACCTCGTACACTACATCACTTCATACACTACATTACCTCATACACTATACATTACTTCATACACTATACATTACTTCACACACTACATTACCTCATACACTACATTACCTCATACACTACATTACCTCATACACTACATTACCTCATACACTACATCACTTCATACACTACATTACCTCATACACTATACATTACTTCATACACTATACATTACTTCATACACTACATTACCTCATACACTACATTACCTCATACACTACATTACCTCATACACTACATTACCTCATACACTACATCACTTCATACACTACATTACATCATACACTATACATTACTTCATACACTATACATTACTTCATACACTATACATTACTTCATACACTATACATTACTTCATACACTATACATTACTTCATACACTATACATTACTTCATACACTACATTACCTCATACACTACATTACCTCATACACTACATTACCTCATACACTACATTACCTCATACACTACATCACTTCATACACTACATTACCTCATACACTATACATTACTTCATACACTATACATTACTTCATACACTACATTACCTCATACACTATACATTACCTCACACACTACATTACTTCATACACTACATTACCTCATACACTACATTAAAGGAATACCAAATGATTTTCCGTGCAGGATTGCGTGATCCATGCACGCGGGATGTTGCGAGACTTTCGGAAAGCGTGAAAATACACGAGCCGTAGGCGAGTGTATTTTCACGCTTTCCGAAAGTCGAGCAACATCCCAAGTGCATGGATCACGCAATCCTGCACGGAAAATCATTTGGTAATTGTTTTATAAAATAACTGTAGTGAAACAACGGTTAACTTTATTAAAATTAAATTTCGCGTGCAGGATTGTCTAAAACGCGTGCAGGATTGTCTGATCCTGCACGGCTATTGACCAATCACATTGCGTGTTTCACTATAGTTATTATATAATACCTCATACACTACATTACCTCATACACTACATCACTTCATACACTACATTACCTCATACACTATACATTACCTCATACACTACATTACCTCATACAGCACAACTCGTATTGCTTTTTAAATCACGTACGGTATTAAGGACTACTAAGTTTTCGTAAAAATGACGTATGTAGTCATCTGTGAACCGCTTCGATTCTATCGCATCAGTACCAAATATTACGAACAACACAATATGACAAATCTCGTAGCTGTAGCAGGTGCTGCAATCAAATCTGAAGCTTTCTATACCCTTTAACGGTAAATTACCTCCTCCAGTCGAATCTTTTCTCTTTCAGCAAGTGACAATTTTTCTTCGGATATATGTAACTTATTTTGATAGTCATTCATTTTTTCATTAGCTTCCTTTAACTCCCCTTGTAAATTATTAACTCGAGTTTCATCCACAGCTGGCGATTGTGCTACTGCAGTCACGGTGCGATGTTCTCTAGATGGTACGGGGGGTGGCGCTGACTGTGGTACGGGGGGTGGCGCTGACTGTGGTACACGTGGTGGCGCTGACTGTGTAGTCAACTCGGTGCTCTGCGTAATAAATAGTTCGTTTGAAGGAATAAGATTGGATTTGGTGGGCATGTTGCTTTGCTGTGCTTGTTGGTTGTGAGGCAGTTCTCCATGAGAAGAAGTAAGTTGGGGGGGAAGACCACTGAGAGGGTTTGGCTGGGTTGGTGGTCCTGTGGGAGTTTGGATGGACCCTGCAGTAGCGGTAGTTTTCTGTCCAGGTATACCGCTGTGAGCCGTACTAAGCATCGCATATTCCCCAGGGTCATTAAGTAGGTTCGTATCTTGCGTGCGTGGCGGTGGAGAGGGAGATATATTTACACTCTGAGCAGTGCTAGTTGGGAATGCTGGTTTCTGTGATGCAGCTGTTGCTTGGGTATTTAAGGCCGGTTGAGGGGAAGCAGGAAATGCGGTGGCCCAGGGAAAACCCTGTGATGCAGCAGACGAATTTCCAAAAGGGTTTGATGCAGGCGATGCTGACTGAAATGGAAGTAGACGAAAAAGTTGGGTTAGTACAGCACATGACCAAAAATACCATGACTGTATTGTAATAATGTCACGAAAGTAGTATGACTCAGGTGAATACAGTATTACTGTACTATAGTGAATACTGTATATAAATTATTATGATGGCCAATGGTACTCAATCTGCGTTCCTAGATGTACTATCATGTCACACCCTCAAAAATTAACTTAATTGACCACGGTGAGAACGGAAACAACGTCCTTTGCAGGCTTTATTGCTGGTCCAATGTTCTGCCAATAGACCTATCTCGCGATGACGTTAAATGTTCTCCACAAAAACTAAAGAGCCAATGACTCTTTGTTTGACATCAGCCCTTCCTCGTTTAAGGTCATTTTGAGAAAGGTCTATTCTGCTCTAGCTAGGTGAAGCATGAGTGTCGGACATCTGAGTGTCAGCACCTGAAGCTACTCTAACTGCAAGCCTTGGTCAAAATGTCTTGTAAACATTATGCATAGTTTCTCTCAACGCTTGGTGGAATTCAGTTTAATTTGGGGGGTGGTGGTTGATGTGTATTTCAAAACCCAATCTAACATTTTCGATGTAACTGTTATGTCTTAAAGTTATAAAGATAGTCTGTATAACTATTGGACGAAGTTTGCCGGTTCAATTGAATGTACTGCACATTTTTTTATTTTAGCTTGTCTGGTTGGTAGTTATAATAGCACCATCACAAGCACCTGGCAGCTTTTTAAAGCACTATATAAGTGTGGTTAAATTACTAAATAAGACATAATTATACACAGTATCAAAAATCAAAACCTATTATGGAAAACAATGAGGTGTGATTTAATGTTTTAAAACAAAACAAATTAGTAGACTAGCTTCCCTCTAGTATTATTTATTGTGGATAACTTTGCTACCACAGGATCAACTTCAATTCTTAATATCTGTTTTCCTTGCAGCAATATTAGCTGATGAACTAATTTATTAGCCCAAGCAAAAATGGTCACTAAGAGTGGTAAACAGGAAACACTTACTTCAAATCCACCAAAATCAGCCCAGTCATCATCACCCTGAAAGATTTTCAAACTTGAATGTAATTAAAACAACTATAATAATTAAATTAAAAATAATAATTAAAACAACTATAAAACGGAAGATGAGGGAAATGAGGATGCTAGCTATTCGACAAGTGGAACATAAAAATATAACTAAAAAGCATGCAGTCATAAGAGGCCAATTGAACATTTTAAACTTGGCGGAAGTGGTTCATGTGTTCCTTAGAATCCTTCTGGAGCAAGTTTAAAGACTTTTTAAAACTCCAGGGCAGTTTAACCCAAGGTGCATACAACATTGTAAATATGTATGCATGATATGTATGTAAACTTGAGGCAAGTTGCTTAGTATAGTCAAATTATACAGACACAATCTGTAACTAGGTGATAAAAGCAAAGGTCGCAATGTGACTGCTGAGGTAAGTGATGTCATAACTTTAGTTTGTCATATATAATATATTACTATTATTATACAGTATTATTATTTATATTTTTATTTATATTATATGAAATTCAAGTTTGAAAAGAACATTTTTTCATAGTAGAGGGAAATTCTTATTAAAAAACTGTACATAATATCATCAATTTTCCCTCAACTATACAATGGAATTTATTGAGAAGCCTCTGGCCTGACCTGGGCTGCTGAAACTCAAAAGTCAAGGGGCATGTCATAAAAACCATTGAGTAATAAATAAAAACGACAAATCGTGTTATAGAAGTGGGAATAAACAAGTACACAGAATATAGGTCAGGTAGATCATTAGATGGCATTCGGTCTCATATAAAAGTGTATCATTTATGTTATGAAGTACCTATACAGCATGTTGGTAAATATACTATAAATATTTTGAATTTTGATCGATATTTGTAAGTGTGTATGTACCACAACAAGAGCAAATATAAACACGCCACGCGAGAAATTTTTATAACGGTCATTTCTAAACAAGTAAACATGCTCTTAGTTTCTTGTTAGAATATCAAAATAAATGTAAAAACCACCTCTTTCCCGGCGTCTGATGTTTTGAAGGCTGCCCAGTTGTCCGCCATTTTTAGAAAATCCTATTAATCTATTGGTTAATTCCGCAGAAGAAGATCAGATATTCCTCAGTTTTCCCATATATTTCGCTAATTTAAATAATTCTTGCCTTCTTTCATAACAATTTTGAATGAAAGTTCGCAACAACTATTAAATGGGCCGCCTATGGAAACAGACACTTCAACAATGCAAATGCCGGGAAGAACAGCTCCCCTAGAAAGCCGCTTTAGGTTTTTATACTCCAAATAATAACAGGTGTAAAATAGTGGGTATATAGGGTGTACCTATTCGAGTCTTATGAGTAGAAAGGTAAGAACGTGACATAACTTGAGTAGAAAGTTAAGAACGTATGCTGAAGGAAATAAACTGACCGCTCCAGAGTCCAGGCTGAAAAAAAGCATACCTCAGGTCAGGAGGGCATTGCCGCGCATCCTTCGTGAAAAGTCAGTTGATCCTTACGTTTGAACCCCAACAACAACAATAATTTTCATTTACAACGCCGCCTTTTCGAAAATTTTGGCAAAACATGCTTATGACTTTTAGATTTTCTAAAGAATAGGATGTTTATGAACATAAATATTTTAATATGCCGGTTGTATCTCGGAATCTATACTCATCCGGAACATTTGCGTAGTTTGCTAATTGAGGGTTACTATCAGGCCTTATCAGGCTAAGAAACTTAGTATCTGAAATTAATTGTAATGCAATTGATCAAAGTCTCATCAAAGATATCCATATTTTACAAACTTTTATTGCAAGTTTCGTAAACGCTCTTCAAAAGTAATTGCTTTAGATAATTAGATTCCACTTTTCAAGGAAAACGTTATAGAAAGTACGAACCCCAATGACTTGGGATTGTCGGGGATGGTTCAGTGAACTGGATGGTTGTGTTTACAAGACCGGAAATCGAAATATTTGACTCTCAAAGGTTTTTTAAATAGTATGTAACTTTAAGGTTTCAGCAGGTCAATTTATTCTCCCTCGCATTTTTTCGAGGTTAGATTGAGCAGCAGACACCCTGTAGATGAACTATGCATAGTAGACGAATGTGTCAAATCAAACAAAATCGCGCGTTTAGAATTTTTCGTAGTTCCCACCCCGTATTTATACTAACAGACGAATGATGCGTCAAGACGAACAATCACCCGATATCAGACAAACTATCACGATATCACCCGCTCGCTTATAACGCAAGGATGTGATCACTTCTGCCTCGGTTGCAAGGGAATACAGGAACTCTTTGCGCCATCTTGACCAAAATTGATTCACGAGGAACTGGACACGTCGCCAACGTTTCATCAAATACATATCTGCCTTCTGGAATTCGCCAGTTGGTGGAAGAAGGACTCGGGATTTCATCGTTCACAAGTGATCGGAGTATAGGGGGTGGCCTTCGTTAGGTGAAGTTAGGTTGTTAATGGTTAACGGTTGGCTATTGACGATGGCTTCAGGTTCACACATGAACGACCTTGATGATTAACTCGCTGATGGTGATGTCGGATTACTAACGCAGTGATTTGGCCCCTTTTGTGGCAGGATGATTGGGTGTTTCACGTGGTAAGGAACTTCTGCGCTGGTGAGGCGTCCACCGACACGAAAAACGTCTCCTTTGCCAAGAAACGGATCTTCTTCATTACCGCCTTTTGTTTTTGCACCTCATCTCGACCAGAGCCGAGTTTCTGGTTGGAACGCTTGGATTTCCCTTGAAAACGAGTTCCGCTTGCAGGAGCTTTTCAATGTTTGACTGTACGTACTTAGAGCATGGTTTGTGGATGCCGCTGGAGGTTTAGAGTGAGATTCTCAGAATCGCAGCTATGGCTCTCTTAGCTTGCAATTAGTGACAATTAGAGAAGTACTCGAGACGCTGCGGAACCGTCACGGGTGCCTTGGACGTTGCGTGTGTCGCAAACACATTTGCCTTGACTTCAGGTTCATTACTGACAAGAGGGAGGGGCATCTAGGCTAGGATCACTGTCCCATAGGAAAGGGAGACCGGAAAGCCATCGTTTTCCATCAACTGAGAACTCACGAATCGTTAATCCCCTCGAGGCGTCGTCCGCGGGAATTTCCTTGCTTTCAATGTACTTCCATCGATCTGGAGTCGAGTCATCTCGAATTTGTTGCTCCCGGGTTGCAAAACTACGAGGTTCATTTTCGATGTAGCCCAATACTACCTTACTGTCCGTCCCGTAGATATCAGTCATCTTGTCATAGGTGATTTCGCGATGTAGCTGATGTTCTTCAGCAGGCTCACGCGGGACCTTCCCATCGCTAGGGTGCAATGGATCTCGTCTTTCTCGTCTTTGGCTGTGGCATGGGGTCATCCCAGTCATCTCCATCTCTGGGAGAATTTGCTTGGCTATGAGCAGGAATGGTGATACGAAACCAAGAGGACATTATACTGAGCTAACAGTGGAGAGGATAAATGTTTGGAAAACACGGAGTCAACGTAAATTATACATATATTCATAAACGAAGGATCACTCATGAGTCTATACTATTTTTTATACCACAGTAATAGTATAAAAGAAAGAATACACAATAACAAAATATCATAGCTATAATGCCTCTTGCTCAAAGTCATAAAATTATTGTTGTAGCTAACTACATTACGTGTCCTTATATCACCTTAAGTCACACCAAAACTGCCACATCCAATTTCCTCTTTGTTTACAATATCCTCCCATTTAAATTGAGGAATATTATTTATGTTTAAGGGTAGGTTTTTCGGACGTTTATTTACCATTTGCGGAATAGCAAAAACGTTACGCGAATTTGACGCCATGTTGTTTAAAACACGCTATCAAATTTGCATAATTCACGTTGAGTCATTGACCACTGAGCTTGGCAGACTTCCAAACATTTGTACTCCTTGTTTTCCATATTTTTAACAGACTCCGTGTTTTCCATAATTTGTGACTCGACTTTCCAATTTTAACAGACCATTTTCCATAATTTGTGACTCCGTGTTTTCCAATATTATTACGTCAGAACTAAGGTAATTTTGACTCCGAAACTCCGACTCCGGAACTCTACTCCGTGTTATCCATGTGGCATACAACAAAAATTATTGATGAGATGCAGCCCACTTATTCCCTGAGACATGCAAGTGCATGTATATCTTAATCATAATTGTGGCTTAGCTTTATTGCGATGATTGTTGTCAGAACATGGTACAGAATCTTCAAATTTCGATTTCCTGT
Source organism: Dendronephthya gigantea (assembly GCF_004324835.1). Classification (NCBI taxonomy): domain Eukaryota; kingdom Metazoa; phylum Cnidaria; class Anthozoa; order Malacalcyonacea; family Nephtheidae; genus Dendronephthya; species Dendronephthya gigantea. The sequence continues at coordinate 81,564 of NW_021163220.1, read as the reverse complement.
TTCATGAATTCAAAAGATTCATTACACACAAGAAAGCAATGATGAAAAATTTCGACTTTTAAACGTGTTGCACAACCTCTACCAATACCGTACTTGTGACTTCCGTTTCAGCAAGCGTCATAACATAGGGGGTAAATATTGCCGCAGATTCAGTGTTCTCTAATTAAAGTAAAGTCTGTCGCCTTCATATCATCAAAAGAGAAACAAATCAATAAAGGTAAGCATAAAGTCAATTCAAGTTGATTTATGCCTGTATGAAATACACTGGCGGTAAAAAAGAACTGCTCAAATGTTGCTATTATCGTATGTAACAGGAATCGTGACAATCTATCTTTTATTGTACACTAGCGGTCAAAAAGAACTGTTTGAATACAAATTCATAAAAAAGAAGCGAATATAGGAGAGGGCTTCATAGGTATCTTGTATAATTCTCTTATTCCAAACAATATTTCAATAATGTAATGCAACGTGCCACACTTCCAAGAAATAGTGAAACAATGGTTTCAGCTAGGAAGAGGGAGTGACAGAAATGGATTGGCCTGCACAGTCAAAAGACCTTAACCCTATTGAAAATCTGTGGGACAATGTCAAGAAGATAGTGCAAGAAAGGAAATAATTCATAAAGCGTCTATGATTTATGCGTTGCTGTAAAGAATGTCCCCAGGATGAATTTCTTTTGACCGTGAAGATAACCACCTTAACAGAAAGTATGTCGCCGGTGTAAGGCCGTTATCAATTATAAGGCCAAAGGAGGGTCAACAAAATATTAATATTTCATATAGCTTAGCATGTAATCTAGTCGATATTTACTCGTATATATTGTTAGAGGGACAGTTACGTTCATTTGAGAGCATTTTAATTTGTTTTGAGCAGTTCTTTTTGACCGCCAGTGTATTTATTTCTTCATTAAACAAGCAACCGCTGTAGCTAAGAAGGTTTGACAAAGCTAATTTAATGCACAAACACACATCGACGGCTAAGATCCCTTGCAAATCCCTTGATGCCTGGAATGTTGCCCAGAAAATGTGGCGTCTGCCGTCGTCAGACGCACTGTCAAATGCACTGTCATTTTTTTTGGGAAAAGTTTCAATTCCAAACGGTGATTTGGATCGCAAAATTTTATTTAAAGATCATTTGTTCATTTCTTGATGACATACGGTTCAAGGACAACCGCAAATAATAACTGTGAAATTCATGAATATTAAGTGTTGAGTTTTTTATACACCATGTACATATGCTTTTCATACCCATGTAAACGTATAAATCTGTATTTATGTCTCTGTATATATCTCTGAGAAAACTAAGTAAACACTGGCGTTAACTTTGGCGTGCTGCGCATGTGCCAGTCTTCAATATATTATAAAGCTTCTGAACAGTCATAAACAATACAGTTTATAATACTCATTTAGATGCCTTGCAAACCTAAATGTTGTTCGATCGCAAAGTTCAGAAGCACATCGTACTTTAGAAAATATAAAAGTTCAATTGAATACATGTTATTGTAGAAGACAGAAATGTGTCTTTTAAACAGACATTATGAGATCATCTTTCTTTTGCATTTTGTAAGTGCGTCTATTTTACATGTCATCACTTTTAAATGATTTACTTTAATAGCACGTCTAAGCGCAAGTTGCATCGTCTGCGCTACAAACTGCAGCAAAACTGGGCACAGCACATTGTATTATTATTATGCAGAACAATTGTTATAAGTTTCTTTAATTGATACGCGAGGTAGTGGATCGTTACAATGGTTTTAACTAAAGTTCGCTAATCTTCTCTTCTTTTTCTATCTTCGATCTTGATCGTCGTTAAATGTTCTTGTCTTCTTCGTCAGTTCTGTTGTTGAGCTTCCTAACGTTTCATAACTTAATCTTTACTCCGCTAGTCCACTTCGTTTCGGGGTTCAGTCCGAAGTTCTTGTGTCCACTCTGCTAGTCCACTGAAGGTTCAGGTGCTGTGCACGCCCTTTTATAATGAGGGTTCAGTGACTCTTGCATACGTCATCAACCATAGTGGGCTGATCCTTATCCAGCCAATCAGCGTTGTACATGTAACCAGTGAGTTGGTCTTAGAAGCTCGTTCCAGCTCTCATATCTTGTTTATTTAAGGCGTTGTCGCACTAGTCGAGTTGGTCTTCTGCTCAATCGATCAATACTTAAAAATGTTCACAACTTAAAATGTTTATCATCAACAACTAGTAAAATATACCAACAATACGTCTGTGAACAATATCTTTTAACTTAAACTATTTTTACTCTTATTTTATCGAACTGAACTTGTGATGACGTAATCTATTACATGCTTGACCGAGCAACATTTTTAACACAATTGATTGACATAAGAACTTTAATGGCCTACAGCACGCACACTTTTTTAAAGAATGCGACCATTAAGATAAGTGACGACTTATGAATGTTTATCCAGGTATTAATTCTGAGAGGATTATAATTATTTTCACCTTATTACTTATTTAATCCCACGATATGTCATACATGAAAGGGAAAAGCGATTAATGTTTGCTAATGGCCGAAAATTATATTTACTCAGGCGTCTTGTGGCAAAAATCATTCACTAATCCCTGTCATGCTCTTGCTACTTCTATTTTTATGGCTATTTTTATATGCGTATCTCAATCACTATGAAGCCTTGCGTAACAATCCTCCTCACCTAGAATAAGCTGTCCCCAGCTTCGAGTGAGCTATAACGAACTTATATATGTCTACAAATTCGCACTATTTTTGAGCTCGGCGTGGCTATCACGGGCATATTACCAAATGCCTAATAACTGAGACCATACATATAGTACGTGTTGTTATTCTACGACAACACTACATAATTGATTATACGAGATACAACTGATCTAAATATAATTGACTTATGCCTACATGCACCTCAGGGGTAATCGAACTAAAATAATGTCATATAATTATATTAAACACGTCAGAATATAGCAATATTAAACCAAAATTAGTGTGAAAACAAGGGGTGAAAATTTCCTGTTTTCCTGAATGTATGTACCAGGGACTTAAGCGAAATTATAAATTTTGTAGATGCAGTCAGAAAGTGTACCAAAAATTATTCAAATTTCATAAAATATCTTATCATTGCAACAGCGAAAATTGTATTCAGATTCTTGGTTGATCAACTCACATAACAGGAAATTATTATAAAGCTCTTCCGACAAAACATCTCTCCATAATAATAACCTAAACCTATATATACGTCTTAATAATTCTTCAAAATATTTCAACTTATGCAAACAAATTTTATACGTATACTTCTTAATATAACTGAAACTCATTTTACTTTTTTTAAACGTCATGCACGGCTAACCAAACTCCAAAATGTAGGTTTTCATCGACAATATAAATACCGAGTCTACATAGAGAAAACAAGAATGTGCCTAATATTTAAGCTTTTGGGTGAAAAAGAATTGTAATCCATTACAACAAGTTTGGGAGACCCTTGACTGTCCCGGGGGAAGAGGAAATATATTATCAACGAATGACGCATAACTAAAAGCGTCAGAATTAAATTTATATACTGACCCAAATAAAAACATGCATGCGCTATCCTACGGCAACATGTTTAATCAGCATGCTGAGTGTACCTAAGGAATTTTAGTTGAACAGCTATACTCTCGTGTTTAATATTATCGCACATAAACAAACAAATGATAAACATATACGTGTAACATGAGAATGACAAAAACTTATATTATACAAATCTTAAAATGCGTCCAGTTTCATGTCCATAATACAAGCGTTCTGACCATCAGGAAGGATCCGGAAAACTCTGAGACTTTCGTACGTCTCAATAATCGTATTTCAACGACCACGGAGGCTTCCACTGATGCGTCTTTAGCTGGATTTCTGGCATAGCCAACACGTTCAGATAGAGGGAGTACATGTCATCAAACTCGTCTTGGATTGCAGACTGAGGGCAAAACGACTGTAGTTTCAATTCAAGTTCATGGAAAGTGTAGAGGTTGTGGACAGTTGTCTTGAACATACAACCAAAAAATGAAACAAAGTTTAGCATTGCCATAAGGAGAAGTATGGATGAATACAGAACGTGCGTTTCCTTCGAACCAGTCATCAGGTCGTTTCAGCAAGGCCAGTATTCACCCGTTGTTACTATAGTACATAGGCGAGGTTTTTTTAGAGCCGTTCCTCCACCAAGTTGTTATAAGTTTCTTTAATTGATACGCGAGGTAGTGGATCGTTACAATGGTTTTAACTAAAGTTCGCTAATCTTCTCTTCTTTTTCTATCTTCGATCTTGATCGTCGTTAAATGTTCTTGTCTTCTTCGTCAGTTCTGTTGTTGAGCTTCCTAACGTTTCATAACTTAATCTTTACTCCGCTAGTCCACTTCGTTTCGGGGTTCAGTCCGAAGTTCTTGTGTCCACTCTGCTAGTCCACTGAAGGTTCAGGTGCTGTGCACGCCCTTTTATAATGAGGGTTCAGTGACTCTTGCATACGTCATCAACCATAGTGGGCTGATCCTTATCCAGCCAATCAGCGTTGTACATGTAACCAGTGGGTTGGTCTTAGAAGCTCGTTCCAGCTCTCATATCTTGTTTATTTAAGGCGTTGTCGCACTAGTCGAGTTGGTCTTCTGCTCAATCGATCAATACTTAAAAATGTTCACAACTTAAAATGTTTATCATCAACAACTAGTAAAATATACCAACAATACGTCTGTGAACAATATCTTTTAACTTAAACTATTTTTACTCTTATTTTATCGAACTGAACTTGTGATGACGTAATCTATTACATGCTTGACCGAGCAACATTTTTAACACAATTGATTGACATAAGAACTTTAATGGCCTACAGCACGCACACTTTTTTAAAGAATGCGACCATTAAGATAAGTGACGACTTATGAATGTTTATCCAGGTATTAATTCTGAGAGGATTATAATTATTTTCACCTTATTACTTATTTAATCCCACGATATGTCATACATGAAAGGGAAAAGCGATTAATGTTTGCTAATGGCCGAAAATTATATTTACTCAGGCGTCTTGTGGCAAAAATCATTCACTAATCCCTGTCATGCTCTTGCTACTTCTATTTTTATGGCTATTTTTATATGCGTATCTCAATCACTATGAAGCCTTGCGTAACACAATGAAATCATACCTTCGTAAACAGAAGTTTTATCTTCAATGCAATGCATGGAATAGGTTATAGGCATGCATTTTGTATGAAATACATAAGTTTAAATTGCTCAATTAGGATAATAACGTAGATACATATGTCAACACCATGTAATAATGTAAGATGTTTCTGCAATGAGTCGTTGCTGTTGCCCTCAAATATTCAGCGTGTAACGTGTGCGCCTTCAACTGATGTGTACTTTTCGATAGATGGGAAAATACTGTTCTAAAATAACGTTTGAAACGATCGTATATATGCGTGTGGAAGTTGCGCCAAGTTTAATTTATAATCCTAACCTCATTGGGCCATTGTTTTTCATATATGGCAATGGTACTTTTGATTTGTATGCATATATCTACGCTAATTCTTGTTGTAGCAACTGACTGTGGCAAATTGTAACATTAATAGCGTCGGTGAGAGGATCATATACTAGTTAAATCTTTTGTATTTATATCATAATGAAATTTTTAGTTTGAGCAAGGAAGCAAATAATCCCGAGCCTGTTGGGACTGTGCAACTGGTGCAATCACAATGATGCACGCCATTTGTAAGGCCGTATAATTCTGTAAAACATAGACGTATACACAGGAATTGCAATAAAACATTTTAGTTTATGCCACATCTATGTGGGTCAACCACTTCTTACACAGTGCCCTACAATAATAATCAACTTCCTCTGTAAATCTTCATTTGCCGCGTCCTCCCCAAACACCCATGCGCGCTCGCACATCTTTGCCACGGATCTCTATATTACGCTTCATGCAGCCTTTATGTTTTCCAATAAAGCGCCTGGGTACAAGGCTGGGACACAAGACTGTAACGTAGATAAATACGGTCACAGACACATTTTAAATACTAGATATTTCGCGTCAAAACACACTTTTGCGACGACAAAAAAGAATAAAATAAAAAACAAAACAAAACCGAGGCTAATTTTCAACTCCGTCGCTGACGCCGGAATAATAAAATGAAGGAACTTATTTTTTCGTTTTGACCTAGATGTTAAATAAGAAAAACTTACAAAGATCGTTGTCGGCATTGACTTTCTCAGGGCTTATGGCACACGCAGCAGTAGTACGCGAAAAACCTGGGAACAAGGATGTGGGTTGGAGAAGGTTCGAACGAACCCTCCCCTCGGCTGCGACACAACGGTTGCTGCGTCACGTTCTGCTTTGAGCTGGAAATTTTTCACTCCCCATACTTAGCTATAATCGGCTCAAAGTATTGTGTGGCAGGACGACCAGTGAAAATATATTAATGATTAAACTTGATGTTATAAAACTGATGTTTTTAGTTTTTTTTTATCATTTTTCTTCGTCCCAAGTGTGTTTGGCGCGAAATATATTAGTATTTGAAAAGTGTATCGGTGACCGTATTCATCTACGTCACAGTATTGTCTCGTAAGAGTTGTGGTGCACAGCTTTTGTTCATTTTCCGATGCGCGATTCGATTTCGTTCGCATGATATGGCAATTCCTCCAAGAGGAACAAATAAACCGTTCTTTTGATGCTGTTTGATAAATTGGGGTAATAATATATTTAATACATGTAGATTCTGGGCCTTTTTTATTAATATCGCTGCTATTTCGCCGTTTAACAAGATGATGTGGTCGTTTACCGGCGCGTTGACACGTCGCAGTTGCACAGGATTGATATAACAATATATAAGCGCGAATTCCAAAGGCAAAGTGTAAGACAAAATGAACGTATCATGCAGTTTATCTACATTTTAGAACAATTGAACTTCTATACTTTTTGAAGTACAATGTGCTTCTGAATTTGGCGATCGAACAACATTTAGGTTCGAAAAGCATCTGAATGAGTATGAACTGCATTGTTTATGTTTGAAAGCTTTATATTGAAGACTGGCACGTGCACGGCACGCCGGAGTTAACGCCAGAACAGGCGTCTTGTTTAAACAAATTTTCACCCACTAGCTATTTTCATAAACAAATATTATTTTATTCATTTTTTAAAAGGAACCACCATTTACAAGAAGATGCTGAATTTTTTTTCATCTTCATCTTTTCCTTTTCCTCAGGAATACAAAGGTAAGGACATCGTTTCTTTGTTTTCCAAAATCCCTGTTAATCCTGCCATCAAAGTCGCTTTAGCTTTAGCCTCTAGTTCTGTTAATCCTTCCTTTTTGAAACGATATATTGAGAACGTGGCCACTGCGGTTAACAAAAATGCGATCGACACTCTGTTGCAACATTTGAATTCTATTGAGCCATCAATACAATTCATGGTAGAGCGCGAGAGTGAGGAGTAATTGGCTTTTTTGGATACTTATGTTTATAGAAATATCGAAGGGCAATTAGAAACTGATGTTCATCTATCTACATGTATCTATCAACAAAATATCTATCCTACTTACACCACCCAAAAAGTCATAAAAAGTCTGTCGCAAAAACTTTGTTTCAAAGAGCTGAATCATTAACATCTAATTGCGTTGACAGGGACAACGAGCATGATTATGTCCTCAATGTATTTCGAGGGAACAAATATCCCCGAAACTTTTTAAATGATTGTTTAAAAACTCCTGTCACGACTATATGTAATTCCTTAAAAGGGTGATTCCTCACAAATGCGCTTTGCATGTTTAAAAGAACATCAAAAGGCCGTTTCGAGCTTAGATAGTTCAAAATTGGCGGAACATGTGTGTCAAATAAACCATAACATTGCCTTGCGTGCAGCGATTCTAAAGTTATTACCATGCACTAACTATCGTTATGGACAAAAGCCTGGCTTGGAAGCCCGGCATATTAATGCGAGCCTATGTGCCAAAAGAATATTTACATCTGATTGATAGACGTCATGTTGAGAGTATATATAAGGATAAAAGTTTAACATTAGATCATCCCTGATGAAGACACTAGAGTGACTTGACCGCAGTGTCGAAACGTTGGGTCGTGAATGTAATCTTTGTGTGGCGATTACTCTCATTAATTAAACCATAGTAGCGATAATTGCGATGGATTGTATAATTATATGGTTGCCGTGAGCTTATAAACTTCAGTTTGTTACAAACCTCTTACTGCGCTGGTCATCGATACACATCGTACATTTTTTAATGTTTTTTACCCCTGATCAAGATTTGTATTTAAATTGCATTTTTAGCATCAATGCTTTTGAAATTACTCTTCATGAAACGGAGGAGATCTGCTTTACGAAAAAAAATACTACTGTTGAGAATTGTGCTCGGGAACCAAAAATCTCGGAAATAAAAGCATTGTTGTCTGAAATGAAAGCTGAGATCTTGCTCTAACTGCAGAAAACACTGGGCAAATCAGTCTCATGTACCAATGATTCGAAGACTTCTGAAGGTAACCTAATGAGCACAACGTTTTTTGTAGTTTACAATCATACGAAAGGAGATAGGTATTTTCTTCAGCTCGGGTACTTCTTCAACTTGTTATTGTTGCAGGAAAGAATTGCGCTGATTTGTATAACAAAGGTATAAGACAAAATGGAGTTTACAGGATTGATCCAGACGCCAAAGGCAGCTTCAATGTTTCCTGTGATATGACGACATTTCGTGGAGAATGGACAGTGTTTCAACGTCGTCGTGATGGCAGTGTTGATTTCTACCGAGGATGGCAAGATTATAAGCATGGCTTTGGTGATTTGAACGGAGAATTCTGGCTTGGACTAGACAAAATCTACAGACTTACAATTGCTTCTAAGAACGAGCTGCGTATCGACATGGAAGATACTTCCACGAACAAGAAATACGCAGAATATGATTTCTTTGCTGTTGCTAATGAGAGCCAGAAATATCAACTTAGTCTTGGCACTTACACTGGTAAGCAATTAATTACACTGGTAAGCAATTAATTTTTACAATATCTTATTTGGTCTTGTCTGTTACACAAAATTTATTCAGAATTATCCATATGCGATGTCGCTATTTTTTTTCCGTAGACAGTCGGGCACATCTTTGATGGTCGGGTACATCTTCGATTTTCGTTACAACGTTATAAAATTCCATCGATCCATACCAATCCGCTGGCCTAGCATCCTGCCTAGTACCATTTGGTTTCCATTTTTTTTTACTTTTTAAATATATTTTGCAAACTTCTAAATCGAACCAGAGACAATACCTTTTGGTTAGTAATATGTCTGCTGTTTGTGACCTTTATTTACAAAAAATCGTATCCACGCTAGCCTCATCAACATATTAGGCCGATTTCTATGAGGGACGTCGATTAGAAATCTATACTAACGTATATATAAAATATTCACAAAGAACATGACAAATTGGAAACCGGGAAATCATGTAATAAATATTTTGTTGACAATCCACAGGTACTGCAGGAAATTCCTTCTCGCACCACAATGGTATGGCGTTCTCCACAAAAGATTCCGACAGTGATAAGTTTAATACAAATTGCGCTGTGCAATTCAAGGGTGCCTGGTGGTATAATAAGTGTCATTTATCAAATCTCAATGGTCTGTATCGTCATGGTGCGCACAAATCATATGCTGATGGTATCATTTGGCATTCATGGGAAGATTATTTCTATTCCCTGAAAAGTACATCGATGAAAATCCGCCCGCAGTCATTTCATAGTACAAGAAATGCAAGGAAATAGCAATAGATGCATGTTTTCTCTCTACCCTTAAGAGTTAAAGCATTACTGTAGTTACAAAATTGTTTACAGACTCTCTTTATTATATTCGCGACTCAGTTGGTATATTCTTTCTTAATTTGACGTGATTAGGTCCAGATATTTCGGAAGTCGCTGCCATCACGTGTAACGGTTAAAAAATAGGACTACTATGGTTTATGCTGTAGTGGCAGTGTGTATGACAATAAATGATAATACATATATAATAATAAATGTATGCGTACTTAAGATAGTGGAATCCAAAAATTGATTCGCAAACTGGTCAAACAAAACAACAAAAATAAAATCTTTAACACTCTTAAGCTATATCTTTTAATCATATTTACTTTTAGGGTGTTATACGTGCATTAAGATTAAAGCTATTTAAATCCATCTTAATCTTCATTGTCTTTTCCCCGCTTGTAGACGTAATCTACAATCTGGTAAGTCTACCATTATTAAGTGCTTTCTCATTATATTTCAATTTCAAAACGTAAACTTTCGCACCAATTAAAAGGTAGTCAGGAGTTAGTCAGGATATAAAATATCTTTTAAGTGTATAATACACACTTGATGTATGCTCCCTAGAGAAATAGCGAAATAGGATAAGATATTAGGGAGTTTACAATCAACCACGCGGTTAGCTCGACGTCGCTAGTCAAATATTGGCTTGAAATTAGCTACGGGGAATCAATTATGCTGCCAGGACTTTGAAATATTCTTACAAACGTTGCAATGTCATACTGCATGTAGAGTCACTCAAGTCCGTACGTACTTGTTTATGATTATGATAAGCTTCAATTCGCCAATTTTTGCTACCCGTGCTTTCTTTATAACGAAACATTTACTTTCTAATAAAAATTGTTTAATAAAGTTCTCAACATTAAATGGGCCGTTAACATTTTGTGCTAGGCCTCACGCTCGTGTTTCATGTTGGTGACGTCACGGAAATATAAAACACGCACAATAAGACCTAGGGACTAGGCTGCTATAGGTGTATGACATCAAATTTATCACATTGGGATAAACCCACACACTGGCCCGAATGGTGTTCTTGTTTGCTTGAAAAGAAGAAATTAGCGATTATGACGAGTAAAATAACCGAAATCTCGACGAATGACGTAGTGAAAACACAAAAAAGTCGAAGTGATGTTAAAATACGTTTGTCGGTAATTTTTTTTACGCCTTCATCGAGTACTTATTTATAGAAGTATTTTCCCGAACCTTTGTACCGTATGTGTGTTTGGCTGTTCTATAAGCTCACAATATTTTATCGGTATAATATATCATTTCAGGGGATTCGGCAAAATATTTCCCTCATGATTCCCGTAATGATTTTTAATTATTAATAATATTTTGCCGAATCCACCTTACTCCAGGTCTGATAATTGTACTCAAAATCCTAACTCGAACGCAGCACTCTTCGTTCCCAAATAGCTATTCAAACAACGCAATGAAGGGGTATTTCTTCAGTTCCGATTTATTCTTATAAGTTCTATGATCCCTCGTGTATTCATTAATAATTTCGTTGGATAATTAGGAATTAATATACATGATGCTTGTTGAGATTGTCTAGAATTCTAGCTTATTAAAGGTAATGGCGGCAATCCTCTTTTAGTGGCTTAAAACGCGTTCAAAGTCATCATGTTATGATGTTTTAGCTAAAGCAATCATTTTTTGTTTATGGGCCCTTTTTTGCCACTAAATGCTCGGTCAAGTCATTTAACACCCGACACAATGAACGCTTAAGATTTTGTCACAACACAATTTTTTTTAGTACAAACTGTCGTTTTAATATTTGCATCCATGCCACTCAACATATTCAACAAGACGCCGGCTCGGCGTTTACCTTGGGTCGGTGCATAAATATAGGGTTTGTTTGGAAACTTTAGTGTGGTATAAACCATGGTTTAAAAGACTATTAAACTATTTGCAATGCTAAAGCCCGCCGCACACGTGAGCTATTAGCTGAGCTGAAGACCACGCGTGGCTGTCAGCTCAGCAAGTTACTCTCGTGTGCGGATAGTTTTTCGTGAGGAATTCGCCTGAAGAGGCAAGTTTCTCACGTGTGCGGATGGTTTTCGGGCTGAGCTAACTGCCTCGCGAGGTTGTTAGCTCAGCTGATAGCTCTCGTGTGCGGCGGGCTTAAAGCTCCGTGACTGCATGATTCATTCTGCCACATGAAAATTGACCATTCCAATGTAATTGTTTACGAATCAGGGTCCCTGACCATCAAATGCCTTTGGCTTTTCTTCTACAACCGACAAAATGAATTGAAGCAATTGTGCTTGCGAAGCTATAATCCAATGGTGAATAGCTAAGTATTTGAATGTAGGGTATTAAAATATCGAAACCTGTCTAAATAGACAGGATTAGTGAAAGGTTTCTATTACACAAAACCCACTCGCATATATTAGCTCCTCATGTGTTGGCCAAAACAAGGAGTAAACGAGGGCGAACCCCAAGAAAAATGATCAAATGGAAAACATTGGTCCTTCGACGGCGAACAAGAAATCAAAATTTGCTATGCTGTGGATTGTAGCCTTACCCTGTAATGAAGCTTATATATTCAGAACGCTTTGCCTAATTAAAAGAATCCCGAGCCACACCACAAATTAAACCACTGACTAATGATGATTTGAGATATTTTTACAAAATTAACACTCACAACTAATTATGCTTGTGAAATTTTATGATGAAGTGACTTGCAAATTTAACGTTTCATACGGATTAAATATTATTATTTAAGTATGAAGAGTAAACAGTTGGTTTATCTAACACGCAAAGTCGAATCTATCAACGAATCTAAATTATTAAATATCATAATTTCCACACAATTCTGTCATTTTCATGTGTTAATTTACACTCAAAATAAAATTCGATGGTAAATCAATTTTCAGTTTAATTTCTTGGAGATCCATTAAGGCAAATTCAATTTCATCTGTCTTCGCATGAATAGACAAGCCAGCTTTGTTAAGCAAAACGGTAAAACGGTGTTTTGATTATGACGTAACCTTCGGAAAACTCCGTAAATGTCGTGCGATTCGAAGATTGAAGAGTAAGAAGTTGCAGTAATTTATGCGCCGTGGCCGCGAGGGAGACTGCTGTCTAGAACCCCACCAAAAAAAAAATAATAAAAAAAAAACAAAGCCGAATTTATGACCTTGTGTCTACCGACCCAAGGTAATTAATGCATATTTAAATTTTTTTATTATTCAATAATGAATTGGCTGTTATGAAAACAAGGTGTATAAAATTCAATTTAATGGCAGCTAAATGTCAACAAATATAATTAAAAAAAATAATTAAGATGTTTGCTTCGTTTTTTAAATACAGCTGACCCAATCATCATCATTGCATGACATGCCCTTTCACACGCTTTTCCAATTATACGACTAACAACTCAACTTTCCACCACTAAGCCAGAAATAGAGTGATTCCAACGATGATTAAATTTTTTGCGGCAACTTGTGCTTTACTGTTCCTTGTAACTTCAAATGTTAACGCAAGCAGTTGTTCCCCAACGAATTACGACATCATTAAAAAAGGTGAGTTACCGTCTTCATCTTAGCGGAATTATGGAGAACGTTGTCCAAAATCGTATCCAAATAATTATATCATCGGCAATATCATGTAAAGTTTATTTAGTTACACATTGAGTTAATTTTTGGATGTTTTTTTTAAATTGTAATATTTTTTTTTATTTTTTTTTAGGAGGTTCATCATTACCCAGTGATGAAATAACATCAAGACACAACGTAACATCTTTTGATGTCATGTTAGGATGTCACACTCACTGCAAAGACGATGAAAAATGTGTTGGTTTCAACTACAGAACAACAAAAAATGTTGAAAATTGTCAACTAACAAACGTCACCAACAACAGAGAAAATTTAGAGAGAGGAGATTGGATATTGATGCGAAATGCTGAAGCGGTATGATAATGCATAATAAGTTGTTAATAATACGCAGTTATTATACGGCCGCCGCCCCGTCTGTCTAAAAGTCGACACAGACCGGACGCGAAGCGCAACGCGACGCGCGACGCGAATTTCAGTTCAATTTTCAGAAATATATATAAATTAAATTCTGGGGAAAAATTTGCAGTCTAAGGACGCCAGAGCAGTCATTATTGTTATGTCAGCTACATAAATATAATGATAGTGTAAAATTTATTTGATTTTAAAAAATTAAAAACGTTGAAAATTTGCGTTGCGCTGCCAATTCGCGTCCTGTCTGTGTCGGCCTTTAAGGCGGTTCTTCATTTAGGCAGATTTCCATTCAGTGCAAAATTTCACGCGATTTTTTTGCGATCGCTTTCTTTTGAAATGTGTTCATTCAAGCTCATCTAATTAGTTCCGCTTGACTGTTTGCATCTCAAAAGAAAGCGATTGCAAAAAGTCGATTGCGCGACATTTTTAACTGAGTGGAAAATCCGCCTTTACGTCGGTCCGCGCAGTAGTGATACCCCCCCTCTGGCTACGGATGGGGGTACCACCACTCCGCGCTTTATTTTTAGGCCCGTCACGGTCGCATCTGAGTTTTTCAAAGGTCACTTCACCCACGCGAGTGAAGCGAATGTAATAGTAAACAGCTTTAAGGGCGACACACGCTGAACGCGAAGAGCAATGCGACGCGAATTTTCAGTTTTCAGAAGCATATATAATTAATTAAATTCTGGAAGCAAATTTCGGAATATATGGACGCCAGACAGACAAGATGTATTTAAGTAATTTACAAAATTATTATGATAGGTTATAATTTATTTATTTAATTTGAATGAAGTTGATATCATAGAGAAACCGAATTCAATAATTATTTTATTATGTATTCAAATCAGGAGCAAATCGATGACCGACACCAGTACAACATACAAATTTTTTAATAAAAATACACTCAGTAAAAATTCATTTGCTATTCAATATCTAATCCTCAAAGAAAGATTTGCACCTTTGTTGACGTTTTTGAGTTCACTGTGTACTTCGAAAAGCAAGTTAGAATTTTCTTCTTTATCTAAACATACAAATCGCCTCAAAGCCATTTAATTTATGCTTTAGAAATATTCAGTTTTGGTGGGCTTTAAGAAAACTCTCGACCGCGCGAGAGTTTGGAACCACAGCGAGCAATAACAATTTTTTGGATCGATCTTCGGTTAAAAAGGTGTTATGTCGCTTTGACGTCAGCACCTAAAACAACAGGTCTGCCACAGAATACCGAAAATTATCCAAGGCAATTCGACAAAATACGAACGAGAATAAAATTTGAATATATGATAATTAACGCTTATTTACCCCGTTCGAAGGAAACGTTATGTTTCGTGGACCCGAGACGGGTCGATATTATATACCACTTGTCAAAGAAAAACCAATAATAAATATTTATTCATAAATCATAATCATGATAAATTCAAATGGATGAACAGTCTAAAGGTCGCATGCCCAGGTGCGCCGCGCGTGATTGAAGTTGTTATTTCTTATGGGGAATAGCGCTTTATCTCTCTCTGTAGGGGGTCGCGTGGGCGACATCAAAATTTTGTCACTCTCACGTGATTCGCTCTCGACAAATGAAACGCTACGAACACCAAACTTTGAGAAGTGGTATAAAATAGGTCCGCTACGCGTACATGTATTTGCGCAGTATTTGTTCCAGTCTTTTGCTGTAATAGGTGAAAAACTTATTAGTCTACATAGGTGAAAAACAACGGAAAACTTATTAGTGTACATAGTCAAATTTGCATCTACTTTATTATTTATAGTCTAAAGATGCCTTTAGCTAAAACACAACGAAACGTCGCTATCAAATATATTTTTCATTACTTTTTAATTTTTGAAATTGTCTTTCATGTCTTTACTAAAAGCAAAATATGCAAATATATCAATAATATGAATGCTTCCGGGTCAACCTATGTCGTTCTCTTGCAAATCTGGATGAGATTGCTTTGCCCTGCGAAGCGACGAGATCGTTTGGATTTCTTGCAAAATTTGGTGTATTTTACACAGCTGAATTCATAGAATTCATGATTAAAACATTTACTAAAACAGAAGAACCCTACAGTTAAAACTGTAACGAAATAACGTTAAAATAAAATTGACACGGTTAAAAACAATCTTTCTGCCCGTGTCCGGGTGTTTACTTTTCAGCCTGCGAACGGGAATGGTAGCATTCAAAGTGTACTGTGATATGAAAGCTGATGGAGGTATTTTTTCTAATTATTAACAATTATTGGATGAGGCTGAGCAGGATATTCGGAATAATTTAGGCGGAGGTCAATGTAATCTGACCAAATAAAGTTGACCGGAGCCTGAATTATTCTGGATTCCCGCGAAAGCCGAATTTAATAATTGTTTTATTATTCATTGGATTTTGAAGAACAATAAAAATACCTCAGCGGTAACGCTGGTCCATTTCGGGAAAGCGCCGGTCCATTGCGTGAAAGTAATGGACCGCTGAAGATTCTTCTCAGCCAATCACTTAACTCCATTTCACCGGAAGTAACGCTTGCCATATAATAATATATATTATTAACAAAAAAAAAATAAATTGCTTTGCAAAGTATCTAAAAAGACGAGGTAACGGACTTCGTAATTGCGGCTATACCCCCACCCTTACCAGAGATGGAGAGATTGAGAGCATAAGCTAGGGTGTCTGGAATTCCAAGATGTTGGCAGTTTATCTGCAAACGGGCGTGTGGTCTGGTCCGTTTCTTTTCAGAGTCACCCAATGTAAATACAAATAATTCTTAGGCTGATTTCGAACTTTTGCTCCGCTATATTGTTAGCATGGCGGAGAGATACTAGTGTTCAGTTGTCTTGTCGACGAAAAAGCTGTATTTCTTGCAATCCCGACTAAGCCAGTATTCATTGAAATTATTAAATATCTATACATCTCAGTGAAGTTAATGAGCTCACGGCAACCAGGTATATAATCCATCATAATTATCGCTACTCTGGTTTTAATAAATGAAAGTAATCTTTTTGTGGTTATTACTTTCATTTATTAAAACCAGAGTAGCGATAATTACGATGTACCCATCTGTTCCTATGGAAAGAGATAGATCTCCAAAGTGAAAGAAAATTATTGAAATTTGTTCCGACTTTCACGATGAGGTTCTTGCGCGGCTAAGTTGATTTTAGAGATTCGTATAAAAGTTATATATACATCAAATTGTTTTTAGAAGACTGAATAAATTTTTAGCCTAATAAAAATAGGGTCGAAAATTTCGTCGTAGTAGCACTTTAAAATTCTACTCATAACATATGTACAATTTATACTCATATAATTGGCAATAAGAGTATACGGAATATAAAACTGTGACGCGGTAAATGGATTTTCCATTTTGTAGGTGGCTGGACACTGGTTAATAATCTTGTTCAGAATGGATCAAAAGAAATGGATTGGTTCATGGTAAATGATTATCGACGAATCAGTGAATACAAAAACCAAAATCTCGCACTTTCAGCATATGCACTTCGCGACTTGAGATCAAAAATGTCGTTCAATCAACTCAGATTTTTCTGTCGTAAAAAGATTCCGGGACGAGTCTTTGATATCGCTACTAATAAAACCAACAATCTTGGTGAAGAAGTTATTAAGTATTTCACTGCTCAGACAAACACCCTTCCCAAGAGCTGTGGATCTTATTATCGCTTACCTGATGACAATTCTGGCCAGTCAGTGTTCTCAGTGGGGTCGTGAATCGGGACAATATAGAGTTGGTAAATGGCATCATGATAGTTTCCCAGTTCCACATCGATTATTCGATCATTTGGCCTTTATTTGTAATCAGGTTCACTGGCTAACTTCACAATCAAAAGGGCGTTGGGAATGCGACGATTGGGAGAAAAACCATGGATACACAATATCAAAAAATGACTTTTGGAAAGTGTTCGTTCGATGAACGCTCGTTTGCCAAACTATAATGTACACTATAATAGTCGTTTACAAATATAGAGCCATAAGCGTAGTAATTATGTTTTATCTCAAGCAATTTGATCAAAGTTTTAGACATTATCAACGCTTCATATCTGCCTAACGAAATGATCCAGCTAGTTTGGCATACAGGAATGGCCTGCTTGCATCTAATTATATTTGTGAAACAATTGTAAGAATCAATCAAAGTAAAAGAAAAATCCCTTCATATCCCCTTTGTCTCCGTGAACTTATAGACAAATTGCGAAACTTAGTAACCGCGCCTTCGCTCAACATGGAAACGAGGCTTATTATGCAAAAAACAATATTTGTATTTTTTGTAGTACAAAGCTATTCGCCGAGTTATATGCCGTTTTTCGCCTTTGTTTTACATATTTTTCGATTCCTTTCAGCTTGGTTTCATCGTTGTTATCATAGTTTTCAGGTTAGGAAGTTTTGCCTTTCAATTGAGGCGTTTTGGGGGTATATTTTCATTAATCTTTTCGGCTGCTTTCGTCGGGGAAATATAGAAAAGGCCGACACAAACTCAGGTAAAAGTTTAGTTTTTCCAAACTATTTCGTCTCAAGTTTTGAAAATGTATTTCATTTTTCTCCCTCTTATTTTTGCAAAATTTGGCGATATATATTTGGTGCAAAATCTATGTTTTTTATGTCAAAAATTATTGAAAAGTCACGATCGAGCAAACCACCATGTTCACATTTCTCATCTAAAATTTTTTTATACCAATTTTATCGATCGATAAGATGTAATTTGACAGCAATTTTACAGCTCAGCAAAAAAAATAGTAGAAATCTGTTGACAAAAACTATAAGAGATAAAATAAGCAACGGAGTTTTATGTTTATTTTCCCTGTGTATATAGACTACAGAGTACAGTACATGTGATGTGATGCCGACTGAAAAGCAAAACAACTCTTCAACTTGGCGCACATGCATGAAATGGATAGTAAAATACTTATAAGTTATAACTAAAACATAATATCATTGTCTATTTTGAATTGCCATTTGAATATTCCTTTTCCGGCAATAACATACTATAAAGGTAGCCACAATGCGAGCTGCAGCGTTTTTTAAGATACATGCACCTTTACATGATGGCAAAGCCAAAAGCGAAAAATATTTAAACCAGAGTTTTTCCGTTTACGATGGTGAACGGGATCCTTTCCTTTTCAAGTATTCCTGGTTAACCCTTATTAAACATTTATTGCATGGTAGTAGATAGAAAGAATAGTGTTTTGTACTAACAAAAATGCAGAATGCATTCGATGCATTCGAATTCGACTTTTATAAAATTCGGCTTTCAGGTCGGCATGCAAGCTATGCATCGTCTATACTTTATTAAAACGAAAATAAACAAAAACATTTCAGTCAGTTACTTTTGACCATTTTAACAGTATTACTGTGGTATAAAGAAAAAAAATGCAGTGATATTTGTGAATGAATTTGAATAAATGAAGCCATTTCAGTCATCAGGTTCGAAAATTATATAATCTGACTGTCACTTTTCAATAATTTTTGACATAAAAAAACATAGATTTTGCACCAAATATATATCGCTAAATTTTGCACAAATAAGAGGGAGAAAAATGAAATACATTTTCAAAACTTGAGACGAAATAGTTTGGAAAAACTAAATTTTTACCTGAGTTTGTGTCGGCCTTTTCCATACTTCCCCGACGAAAGCAGCCGAAAAGATTAATGAAAACACCACAAAAACGCCTCAATTGAAAGGCAAAACTTCCTAACCTGAAAACTATGATAACAACGATAAAACCAAGCTGAAAGGTATCGAAAAATATGTCATGGCCAGAAATTGCGGACATGGAATATGCAGATTGCCGTAGCAAATTTGCATATCTGTTCAAATATTATTCGTTTGCAGAACTAAAAATTATATTGCGCATTCTTAAATTTCGCAAAATTAAGGAAAACCATTGCATCTTTGCAATTTGCCCTGGTTGTTTCTTGTAATTCGTGTCATATTAAAGATCCTGAGGTAATATTTTGCTGGTAAAGGTTTATGTCGGCTCTGCATTTTTATTTTATTTGTACGCTATTACGGTTTTCGTTTTATATGGTATTCAACGTGATAAATGACCAAAACTTTGTTTTGAAAATGCAGGACGAATACTGATAAAACATTTTGAAATACTGTCTCAAAATATTAAGATTAACTTTCTCTGCAACGAGCAATTAAGGCAAATTATAATCGACCACCTAAAGGTGTATTTATAGCGTTTAGTATTGTGCACATTACAGTTTACTATAAACTCGCGAAGCTTTATTTTGACACCATATGCAAATTTAGGCGGAAGTAGAATGTTAATTATGTCCGAATTTTCTGGCCATGAAAACAAAGGCGAAAAACGGCATATAACTCGGCGAATAGCTTTGTACTACAAAAAATACAAATATTGTTTTTTGCATAATAAGCCTCGTTTCCATGTTGCACGAAGGCGCGGTCACTAAGTTTCGCAATTGGTCTATTCTGTGGCATATCAGTAATTTCGTATCCCTATCTAAGACCGGACATTTCCCAGAAGTTCACTTTTCCGACTAATGTCATTTAGTATAATTATATGTAATTATGACCATTTAATAGATTTTTTTTCTTTGTGATTTTCGTATTAAGATCGATCCTCCATTCTACAACTTAACACCACTTCCAGAAAGCTGAAATAATTCGTCTATATCTATGAATAAATGAATTCGCTTGTCATGATGTATTATAATAGATGCATTAGGCCATAAATTTGTTAGTTCGTTTGTTTTGAATTACTGCATGTACTCTCATTGTGAGTTTTAGCAAACAATACCATAAAACTTAATGAGGGTAGATGTCATTCAAGTATAATTGTTTCAGTGGATTAGGTTGATATAAAAGGCATGAAAAACAGTATTTTTTCACATTTTACAACGAATTACTTCATTACTTCTTCATTACAATCACTTACATTACTTCTTTTTTAAGCAATGGAAAATTAGTATTATTATACGCTTTTGTGGAAGCGGTGAAAATTATTACGCTTTCGTAGAAGCGGTGAAAATTATTACGCTTTTGTTGAAGCGGTGAAAATTATTACGCTTTTGTTGAAGCGGTGAAAATTATTACGCTTTTGTTGAAGCGGTGAAAATTATTACGCTTTTGTTGAAGCGGTGAAAGTTATTACGTTTTCGGGGAAGCGGTGAAAATTATGACACTTTTGTTGAAGCGGAAAATTATTACGCTTTTGTTGAAGCGGTGAAAATTATTACGCTTTCGGGGATCGGTGAAAATTATGACACTTTTGTTGAAGCGGAAAATTATTACGCTTTTGTTGAAGCGGTGAAAATTATTACGCTTTCGGAGATCGGTGAAAATTATGACACTTTTGTTGAAGCGGTGAAAATTATTACGCTTTTGTTGAAGCGGTGAAAATTATTACGCTTTCGGGGAAGCGGTGAAAATTATGACACTTTTGTTGAAAAATTATTACGCTTTTGTTGAAGCGGTGAAAATTATTACGCTTTCGGGGAAGCGGTGAAAATTATGACACTTTTGTTGAAGCGGTGAAAATCATTACGCTTTCGGGGAAGCGGTGAAAATTATGACACTTTTGTGCATGAAGCGGTGAAAGTTTAGTACGCTTTTGTTGAAGCGGTGAAAATTATTACGATTTGTAGAAGCGGTGAGAGATTATTACGCTCTTGAGAAAGGGGTTATTGAGTTATTTACGCTTTGATCGAAGCCGTGGAGACTGGAGAGTTATTATACTTTTGTTTGAAGCTTTATTTGGAATTTATTTACGCTTCGTGAAGCGTTAACGGGTGGAAAGTTATTAAACTTGGCATATACACACAGTGAAAGTTATCACGCTGCTTTTATTTGCACCGCTTTTGCAGCAGTGGAAAGTTATACGCTTTTGGGGACAGCCGGACACGGTTGTGAAGGCGATTTATGCTTTCGTTGGAGCGGCAAAAGTTTTTAGCTTTGTTTAAAGCAATGAAATTCATAACGCTTTCGCTTAAGACGGTAGAAATTCCCCGCACTTTATTTAAGGCCGTATTCCTTTCCGATATACAAAGCATTTCATACATCATGCACTAATAACTACAGACGGTGCAATCCCTGTAGCTCGCGGCCGAGGATTGACTTTGGAAAATTACCCCTCTCTTATGGCAACGTTTTAGGCTATTTATTCTATATTTCGAATCAGTCAAAATCTATTACGCTTTTGTAGAAGAAACAGACTTCATATTTACTGGAGCAGTAAAACTTGTTTATGTTAGCCTGCATGTGCGTATATCACTGTTATTTTGAGGGAGTTATTTTAACTCCTAAAATAGGAGTTACAGAAAAAGGTACAGAACAACTCACTTTTTGGAGTTAAAAGTAACTCCAGATTTGGAGTAAAATATTAACTCTGTTTTTGCAGTCAGAATAACTATCATTTAGGGGTTAAAATGTAACTCTTAAAAAGGAGTTAAGCAGTGGTAACTCCACTATCGGAGTTATATTATTTCTACTTTCCGAGTTCTGATGCAAATTGTGTTTGTGTATTGGATTATTAAACTAAAAACATTAAAGCCAAAGGTTCTCGCAGTGTCATATTGGTAAATTTATCTCATAAAATTTCTTATTATCAATTCACATGCATTTGTATAATATTGTGAGTTGTATATTTGAAAAGACAGATCAATACAAAAGCTCTGAATTGCTATATTAATTGTCTGAAAGGATCACCTTTTCATAGCCCACTTTTAAATAATTCTAACATCAGTTGTTGCTTTTAACCTCAATAATACTCTTCCTATACCCTAAATTATGAATTACTTCTGAAAGACTTTGATTACTGTAAATTTTAAAGTGATAAAATGACCTATTTAATATTGATTTTTGCATCCGGCCCGCTTGAAATGCATCCGGCCCGGTGTGAAATGTGAATAAAACGGCCAAACCAAAGCAACGTAAGGCTAAAATGTGTAAAACCTTTCCGGAAAAGGCTAAAAGTATGTTAGAAATAAAAAACATACCCGAAAAACGTCTTAGTTTGGATTTTTTACTCCTTTTTTCGCTGCATTTTACGTTGTTTTTTAGTCGATTTGCCCGAATTTGCCGTGATTTAGTTGCTATGGTAACAATATCTGCCATTTCATTGGCTGTTTCCCGACTAGGATATCCTTTTAAGGAGTTGTTGACGTATTAAAATTCTGAAATGGCTTGTAGCCTTGTAGATTGCAGAAATTATAGTTTTTATATAGTTGTTTGCTAATTTTTTTGCTTTTTTTGTGTTTCATGAAGTCAATAATGTAAAGGTAAAAAATAAACACGTTATATACCGCAGCTTCAGCCCGGAGGCAAAAATCTGTGCTCTCGGTCTCGAAAACTTCCCTCGGCCTACGGCAAAGGTTAAAAAATAAACACATTATATTTTACCGGCAGCTTCGGCCCGGATACAAAAAACTGTGCCGACGGACTCGAAAACGGAAATAACGACCTCACAGCCAGAAATAACATATATAACCAATAGATCATCGTCAGCCCTGCCATTTTTCCCTATTTTATGGGGGGAATGGCTTTGATATACAGATGAACAGAACAGCCTTATAAACTTGAACTTAAAAGTTAAATGCCGTAGGAAGAAACTTTATACATCGGGATGAAGAAAGCGATATAAGTTAAAATATAGGGTTTAGAAGTCAAATTATATTAGTGGCACAAACATTCGTAATTTTTACAAGCCTTTTCCGCCTTTTTCACTCCAGAGTTAAATCAATTCACGTTTATAAGACTAAAATTTATAATAAACTATTAACCCGCTCCTCTTGTGCACGCCATTTTGAATTTTATTTAACTCCAAAAAGAGAGTTGAATTTTTATCACCCCAAAAAAGGGTAATAGGTGAGTCAAAATAACTCATAAAAGAGGGTTAGATTGCTTAACTCCCCCAAAAGGAGTTAATTCTGCATAGTTAATAAGGTCTAAAAATTATTAACCCCTCAAAGAGAGTTATTTTTACTCCAAAACTATAGTTAAATTTTTGGAAAGGTTCATCTCGAGAGGTATATATGTCGTATAAGAGTCCTGCATGTGTTTTAGTCATGGTTCGTAACGGTATGTCTTATTTCTGCAATAAACCCCCAACTTTGGAAGATTTGCAACATTTAAACTTTTCAGGCCACACTTATTAATAATTTTTACTCATGGATAGCTATATACTTCTATTTATACGGAATAATAAATTATGCTTATACGGGATGTCCCAGGGGGGTGTCCCTCTATATAGAAATCATTCTTGAGTGTTGTTGTACCTATCGGAAATGAATTGAATTTACATGAAGGTTTAAGTAATAATTATTAAGTTTATTCGTCAAAGTGATAATATTAATCGCGATGATGGAACTGAAGTAAAACCATTTTACACATGCCAATGGTTTGCTGCTTATATGTTACATGAATTAACTGAGTTAACTTTTAAAAAAGCTATATGGGCCATGCCCTTCAATGTACATGTGGCGTACTGCATTACGAATCAATTCAGGCTGCTGCCGTAAAACATCAGTGCCGGAATTCATGGACTATTCTCTGCTGGATGTTCTTCAGATATCCCCAAATGAAAAATCAAAAGGGCTAAATCTGGTGAGCAGGGTGGCCATTCAACGTTATGCATGTTGTAGCGCTATATCACACGATTCTGCTCGAATATTTCATTGAGGCGATCTCGAACTGCGACCACACGATGTGCTGGAGCGCCGTCCTCTGCCCACTAGAGCCCTCGAAACATTCCCTCCCAAAGCTGAAAAAGTGTACGTAAGGGCCCAAAACCACGCCATTGCCCAGATAGTAAGCTTTCCAAAAGGCATACGATTTCCTGCGTTCGGCATAAATGCCGTTGGTTGTCCCTTCGGTGCGTATTTGTGCACATTATGGGAGTTAACTTCTCCATTTATGGAAAATAATGCTTCGTTTTCATTATTGATGCTCTGCAAAAAGTTTCAGTTTCAGTTTTTCATTAAACATGCGCATAGCGTAGTCGAAGTGGCAAGTCGTCTTGCGATAGCTCATGACGTACGTGCATTCTGTAAGGCTTTCGTCGTAAATCTAATCTGGTAATCCTGTTGAAGGTTAATTTCGTAACCTCAACAGGGTTACGACGACAGCTCGACACCTCGTGAAGTTTCTTCCAGTGACACTATCACAACTTCAACGCTCGCTTCACTTCGATCAGTGTTTATGCACAGTCGAACTAGAAGACAAATTTTAAATTATATTTTAAGTAAATCAGCTTGTATAGGTATATACACCACGTAAGTATTTGGTACAACAAAGCTTTTGGCCTGTGAACCTGGGCCTTCATCAGTGCAAATTTGCTTCGCAAATGCCCAAGCTTTTCTAGGCGGATGATCCACCTTTAGTAAAAAATCGGGCGAATAACAAGACTTGCCGTCGTAATCATCCTATATATAAGGACCTTAAGCATGTATGACGGCAACACGAGGACGACGTGGCTGGAATCCTCCTGTAAATTAATATGTTATGGCAAAGCGTTGTTGTATATTATCAACCGTACTAATTTAATAGGGGATGAGACGTTGAAAACATTGTTTTTGCGTTTAGGGACAATTCTATATACAGTAGAGCCTAATACGAGGTAGAGCTCATTGGGTCCTGAAATGCAGACGTTCTACAAAGGACGCCATAAACGACTTTTGTGAATTATTAGGGAGAATTATCAGTTTTTTGATACACGCTGTATAATCCACATTGGGATTGAGTATTCTTTAAATAAAGAAAAATATACCGCAGGGGTAAATAAGCAAAGTCAGCCTTATATTCATTTATATTTTCTCCTCGGAATTATAGTAAGATTCTGAACTCTGCAGTTTTGCAGCAGAAATATTCAAATTCAAATGTACAAATAAAAATTCATACAGTTCATCAGAGATAATAGGATATATTAAAACAAATATATAGGGCGGCAGGCAAGGCAGTTCATTCGCCTATTAACATTGACATACCGACAAAATGAAATGAAATGAAATCGATATTTAATAATAATATTGTCATGCATTAAATCAGTTATTGTCAGCCTCTGTGGGCTTCAGCTTTCATGACTATCACTTTCATTATTAGTGGCTTAGTCCGCGTAACAATTTCGTTTCTCTAGAAATTGATTTTTCACTGTTAAGGATCACCGCGAAACATCAACATGGTGGAATTTTCTCGTCTGCATGTCCATTATTTTATTTCATTCAGCGCATTTTACTTTATCAGTTTCATTTTATTAACTTTTTTTAAGCTTCTCACATCCTGCCGACTTAAAATTTAATCGTCAATCATTTTTATTACAGTCGGTTTCAACAAACTTTACACGCTCAAATTCCGAACCATATTTGGAAATTGCAATTTTCCCGCCAACTTGTTGATTTCCAAATATGGTTTGAAACCCGAGCGTGTGAAGTTTATTGAAACCGACTGTAATATGAGCTGTAATTATAATGAATTAATGCCAAATTATTATGTTAAATATATGTTTTTAAATACATGTACAGCAGGCCTTATAATTGCACTTTTTTCACTGCTTTTCTTACAATTGAACTAGAAAAGGACGATTTCAATGAATATTAGGCTTTTTGTGGCGGCTTTTTCCCAATTGTCGCTTTTAACTTCAAATATTATTGCCAGCACTTGTTCTCCGACGATTTACAACATCATTAGACGAGGTGAGTACTAGTTTGAACGCATGTCTTTCAAAGGTATATATATATATATATATATATATATATATATATATATATATATATATATATATATATATTGAACATGATTTGCTCCAAAATCACAAAAAACACACACGGAGAACATTTTTGCCTATATATATATATATATATATATTATAATTATATATATATCATGGTCAATAATAATGTTTCAATACTATTCCAATATTAGACATTCCTATTCAGAAAATTATTTTACTGTCAATTTTGTCAAAATATTTAGATGGTTCATCATTACCCAGTGATGAAATAATATCGAGACACAACGTGACATCTTTGGTGGTCATGTTGGGATGTCACACTCACTGCAAAGACGAAAAAAAATGTGTTGGTTTCAACTACAGAACAACAAAAAATGTCGAAAATTGTCAACTAACAAACGTCACCAACAACAGAGAAAATTTAGAGAGAGGAGATTGGATATTGATGCGAAATGCTGAAGCGGTATTATAATGTATAATACGTTGTTAATAATACGCAGTCATTATACGGCCGGCGACCCGTCTGTCTTATGTCGATTTTCCATTAGCGATATTTTTCGTGCAAAGTGACATTATTCCGTTGTATTTGAGCAATTTATTCCAGATGGTTGCAGTTGGGACCTCTGAAAAAAAAGTTAAATGTTGATTTGCGCGAAAAATATCGCTGGTGGAAAACCGGCTTTAAGGCGGTTCTCATTACGTCCACTTCGCGCGCATAATTTTTCAGGCCGTTACGGTTGCATGAGGCGATTTCAAAGGCCGCTTCGCCCGAAGCGATTGTCATGGAAAACAGCCTTAAGGTCGACACAAAGTTTTTACTTTTCAAAAGCAAAAAAAATTTAACCTATCTTACTATCCTTGTTGTTTATATAACGATAATAAGTTTTGACTCCTCTGGCGTCGTTAGATTCCAAATTTTCCATAATACTCTCAGTGGCGTAGCCAGCCCGACGAATTTGTCCCGCTATGTAAATTTCGAGTTATTATAATTATTCATGCCTTTAGAAATCTATTGTTTTCACCGTCAGTGAACACTAAAATATTAGCATAGCGGGACAAATCGACAGGCTGGCTTCGCTACTGAATATTCTCCATAGATTACTTAAGAATAATGGTTTTTAACTGCTTTGGCTTCCAAATTAATTCATATGCTTGTGAAAACTGAAGATGCGCGTCGGGCTGCTATCACGTCCGGTCTGTGTTGAACTTTAACCTAGATTTCTGTTTTATCTTCTTGTCGGTGTTTTCTCATTTGATCTGTATTTTATTTATTACCTTTATTCATGGAGCGTAATATTCCGAGGGGAAGCTATGTAGGCTTGAAGGCTTCATGCATTTCATGTAAGAAAAGTAGAACAAAATCTATAAAGAGATATATATGTTATTCACCGCGCGGCTGCGACGTCCGGATGCAAAAACTGTGCACGAGGTCTCTCGTGAATAACGTGTATTTTTTAACCTTGATTTCACTGACTTTATCAAACAAAAAAAAATACAACAATTTTAATGAATAAACTAAAAAAATTACAAATTCCGCAAGTATTGTTACCATAGCAACTAAATCACGGCAAATCGATTAAAAAAACAACGTATTGACACGCAAAAAGGCGTGAAAAATCCAAAACCAAAAAGTTTTTCGGTTTTTAATTTTTAACATTCTTTTAGCCTTTCCTAAAGAGGTTTTCACACATTTTAGGCCGTACGTTGCTTTCGTCGTTTTGTTCACATTTCTCACAGTGGGCCGGCTGTATTTCACAGCGGACCTGATAAAAACCGGCCCGCTGTGAAACGCTCCTCAGCCAATCAGATTGCTTCATTTACAAAGATAAAAAACAAAACAATATAGTGTTCAGTAGCGTATAGCGAGCCTGACAATTTCGTCCGGATATGTTAATGATTTTAATGTCAAAATCATTTGAAGGTTGGTAGATACAACAATCCTGGACAATCTTGTTTGGACATTCTTCAACGGACAGAACGAGCATCTTTAGGGAATGGAGAATACTGGGTTTTATTGAACAATAAATTATTAAAAGTGCACTGTGATATGAAAGTTGATGGAGGTATTTATTCCTCTTATATTTATTATTAACCAAAAAAACAACGAACTTGCTTTGCAAAGCACCTAAAAAGGCGTGGTGAATGGCTTAGTAATGGCAGTTGTACCCCTATGCACCCTTACCAGAGATGGAGAGATTGGGAGCAAAATGATGGCTATCACTATACGTGATTGGCAAATTATCCGCAAATTATCCGCAAATTGGTGTGTAGCCTAGAGTACGACAATGCGTTACTTCTCAGAATCACATCACCATACTCAAATACATTCTTTTGAAATAAGTCGGGAATAAGTTTTTCATCAAGTGGGAATCCACCCTTAGGATTTTACGAGTTATTCCGAAGAATTTGTATGTTAATATATAATTATGTCCACTCTTCTGCTACACACCTACCCACTATCATTTTTACCATTATTATTAAAATTCTACTTATAACATATAATTTATACTCTACAATACTCGCAACAAAAGTATACGGAATATAAAATTATTGACGCGGTAAATGGATTTTTTAATTTTGTAGGTGGCTGGACACTGGTTAATAACCTTGTTCAGAATGGATCAAAAGGAATGGATTGGTTCATGGTAAATGATTATCGAAGAATCAGTGAATACAAAAACCAAAATCTCGCTCTTTCAACATATGCACTTCGCGACCTGAGATCGAAAATGTCGTTCAATCAAATCAGATTTTTCTGTCGTAAAAAGATCCCGGGACGAGTCTTTGATATCGCTACTAAAACCAACAGTCTTGGTCAGCAAGTTATTAAATATTTTACTGCTCAGACAAACACCCCTCCTAAGAGCTGTGGATCTTATTATCGTTTACCTGATGACAATTCAATTCTGGCCAGTCAGTGTTCTCGGTGGGGTCGTGAATCAAATAGCACATATTTTGTTGGTAAATGGAGTATTGATGGCTCGCAAGTTAAAACCCGTTTGTTTAATCACCCGGCCTTCGTTTCAGGTCGAGCTCAATGGTTTACTGGTGGATCGAAGCAGCGTTGGGAATGCGACGATTTCTATTCAATCTCGGGATACACAATATCACCAAACGATTTTTGGAAGATTTTCGTTCGATAACTGTAGGATTTTAGTAGGGTAAAACCCCGTATGTTTACTTTCCAATGTGATTTAAGGTATGGTAATGACTATATGGTAATAACTATATAAAACTGGTTATATAAAACAACTTTATCTATTCTCGGCCTTTGTATTGGTAGATTGTCCACGGGTAAATGCGATTAAGTTCCACTAGATTGAAAGCAGGGTGACGTTTTATATTGTTATCAGACTAACAGCTCTTATGCCGGTTATTCTATAAACCTCTATAAAGTGTTAAATAGTTACTTATTATAACTATTGTCTTAACCACCACAATTCTATTATTGGAGGGAAAGAAAATATATTGCATTACATCATCGACAACCCGCAATTTGATTATTTAACTTATTTTGCCATGCAAAATTTCAAGTCAGAATGCTATACTTATATTCATTTAGGAGAAGTTGTTTGTAAAATTTGTTGACAAGCCTCTGAAATGTCCTTGCAGGCAGCATTGTAAAATAAAGAAAATTGACCATGTTCGGTTGAAATCTTGGTTGAGGTTTTAGGCCGTATTCTCTGGCACGAAAAGTCGCTTAGAAAACGATTTTCGTTGCCCCCCTTCGGGCACTACTTGAAAACACGATAGAAAATTAGGATAAATTATAGAAAGTCTAAATTCACTTGTTTTCACCTTCACAAACCTGCAGTTTTCGAGCATTTCATCTTCGAAAAATCAGTAAATTTGCATGTTTTGCAATACACCGACGCCATTTTGATTCAGGAAATGTATTGGATACTTGGTGTAATATACGACATATATTGCAGATTCAGCAGTTTTATACCGGGATTTAAATGAAGTTTCCAGCATTTTTGCTGCGCAAGCAGGTTTCAACAAGGAAGCTTTGAGTGGAGTTTTACGAGGTTTTTCACAAATTTTCATAGTTTTTCTAAACTAAATTAGTCAGAGAAGACTTAGACAATTTTGCTTACACGCATCAAAATCATCCACGGGCGTTTTGTTTCAGTCAAGTTATATGAAATAATTACTACACAATTCCTTTCCTGCTTAACCTTTGTTTTATATTAACTACTTTTATAATACACACGTTTTCTCAACAAAACTATTTACAACATCTCAGTTTTTTTACAAAGTTAATTACCAACGCCTTTATCTTATTATCATCAATCCACTAAAAAAACGAATTTTTTGAGCGAAGACCCAGACATCTTTACGAAGTTGAAAGAGAACAAATTTCAAACATTTTCCTTATGAAAACGTGAGAGGACTTGTGAAAACTGCCAAGTTGGCCCAGTCTAAACTTGCTGAAGTATTGGAACCTGAATCTGGAAATCCAGAAGTCAATGTTATTCAGTCGATGAAAGGAAAATGCAAAACATTTGGCGATGATGCAGAGAGACAACGAAGAGCTGAAAAGTGAAAAAGGAGTCCAGAAAGTTCACATCTTCGGAAAAGATCAGAGTGTTCCAAAATAGTGGAAAAAGTGTTTAAGATCCGGTGAAAACAAGGAATCCCTCATATATTTTTTATGTGAACACTGGAGGTGATGGGACTCCTCCCGGTGGTTTTCCATTTCAACTATGTACGTAACTGCTAAAGAAAGATGCTATGTTTTATATCCCGGTGATTCCCCGAACGATAGTGTTACAAGTAATGAGGTGTCTTCGCTTCATAGCAACCACGAAAAAGCAGACACTCGTTTAATTCTACATGCTAACCACGCAGCAGCAACGTACGATAAAGTTGTTATCAAAATCCCTGATACAGATGTTCTTATACCTGCGATTACCATGCAACAACAGATGCAAAAAGAGATTTTCTTTTGACTGGCACGGGAGATGGACGTCGTTGCGTATTTGTAGCAATTATCTCGAAATTCTTGGGCGTAGATGTTGCTCCTTGTTTACCAGGCTTTCATGCTTTTACCGGTAATGGCATTAGCAATCAAGCAGCATCATAGTATCAGTGTTTAAGTGCAGAAATTGATCTTTCATCACCGGTTGGCAATGGCTGGACGTTTGACGATAAAGAGCTAGAGATAACTTGGATGACACGCCCACCCGCTCCGCGATCTTAAATTGAGTGTGCTGAGTGAAAGTGCAAGACTGGATGCTCGACCATGCGTTATTCCTGCAAAAAGGCTGACTTAAAATGCACCGACCTATGTTTGTGTGGTGATTGCCAGAATGCAGTGGTTGAAGATGGTAATGAGAATAATAGCAGTTATGGCCTGGCTCAATCTGATGACGATGATGAACTTGAAGGATCAGGATCTATTCTGGATTTCGGAGATGACGTCGATGATGAGTTGTGGTATTAGCTGTCCGATTAAAAGGGTTGAGTTCAACGTTTCATTTGTGTTTTGAAATCATAAGGCTCTTGTAATTCTCCCACAATTTTATTTGGTTGAAATTGATTTAAGATACGCAGTATGTTGTTTCTGTATTATATAGTTTTAACTATAGCAAGTTAGTTTATTATAAAGGAGAGTAGCATCAGTGTATGGGGTAGTAAGGTTGTAGGATAATGCGTTCTTTTCTTATTTGCAAAATTCCAGACTTTGTTGTCTGCCAATTTGTTATGTGTTTTCTTTTCGGGTCAAAGAAAGAAAGATCAGCAATGGAAGAATTACCACAATTCAATTCTAAGAAGAAAGAGAAGCGTTGGCTTTTAACCTGTAAAAGCGTTGCTGCAGCATGGGAGGGAGAACACGCTCCAGATTTTCCCAGATTAAAAGAATTGTGTAGTAATTATTTTATATAAATTGACTAGAAAGAAAACGCTCGTGGATTATTTTGATGCGTGTAAATAAAGTTGTTCTTATTTATTTGTAAATTCCAAGAGCAGAATGCTATAAAAAAATCACAAAATGTCGGATGTTTTTCCGATTAATTTTGTCTGTTCTCTGACTAATTTAGTTTAGAAAAACTATGAAAATTTGTGAAAAACCTCGTAAAACTTGACTCAAAGCTTCCTTGTTGAAACCTGCTTGCCCCGCAAAAATGCTGGAAACTTCATTTAAATCCTGGTATAAAACTGCTGAATCTGCAATATATGTCGTATATTACACCAAGTATCCAATACATTTCCTGAATCAAAATGGCGTCGGTGTATTGCAAAACATGCAAATTTACTGATTTTTCGAAGATGAAATGCTCGAAAACTGCAGGTTTGTGAAGGTGAAAACAAGTGAATTTAGACTTTCTATAATTTATCCTAATTTTCTATCGTGTTTTCAAGTAGTGCCCGAAGGGGGGCAACGAAACTGAACGATAATCGGCCACAGAATACGGCCTATTTGTCAATTGCAAAAATTAATATGTTTCGAAAGTTCAGTGTAATTTGAGTATGTTTTGTGTCTAAAAGATTTAATATGATTCCTGCGTCGCTCTAAATGTTGTGTTGTTTGCATTGCTTGTGGAGACAGTTGGCTTGTATACTATGTTCTTCGTCTTGGGGGGGGGGGGCATTGTGTTTGGTGGGAACTACAGACTTCACTTTGTCCACGCAACTGAAGCTTACCCCAACTGTGTTTGTATTAAAGATCTTATGAAGATCACAACGTGGCTTCAGACCAGCGCGTAGGATTATTTATATGATTCAGTTTTCATCTCGACATAGAAAAATATTAATGTATGATATCTTCAAATGTGTAATAAGTATAAAGTTTCACATGTTTAGGATAAATAATTTATTACATATTACAAAAAACGGATTCGCATAATACTTTGGAACTTACTCAGTAAATGAATAAAGTCGTTTTTTAATGTAAATTCTAATCAATTTCGCTGTCAGGCTACTCACATATACTAATAATTTGAAATATATATCAGAATTAACATGTTTGAAAAATGAATTTTTGACAAATCAATTTCGATCGAGAGTGATTGATTTATTTCTAACTTCATGCGCCGTGTTTTCGTTCATTAATGAGACATACGCATATTTTAAAAATCCATTTCAGGTATGCCTTGCAACAACAATAGCCCGCCGCCTATATGCGGAAGCGATATAATATAAATTCTAATCATCATTACTAAAAACGGATTTTCATAAAATTTTGGAACATACTTGGTAAATGAAAGAAGCCGTTTTTAATGTAAATTCTAATCATTTTCGCTGTCAGACCACTCATATTTAATAATAATTTGAAATGATAACATGTTCGAAAAAATTTTTAATAAGTCAATTCCGAGAGTGATTGAGCGGAATAGAAAATAGCTATAACAAACCATCGTGGTGTGCAGTACGTCAAGAGAGAGCTCAACACAATACACATCAATGTTGTGGAGCAATGTTTTAATTTAAAAGGATAAAAATACAAATAAAAAATTTGGTTAAATCGCTTCGAGCGTGAAACTCGAGTAACCGAACATTTTAGTTTAATTTGTTTAAACTAATTATTTGTTAAGTTTAACATCTTTTAACGAACTTTTTAGTTTAATTTGAACATATTAAATTTTAGTTTCTTTTTAAACTTGTCGGTCTCCTGCCGCGTACGTTTCCTTGGTTGTCCTTATTTTGGAGACTAAAGAGGAAGTTTTGTCTGGAGTGATAAATTATCTCATGCATGTGTAAGAAATTAAAGTTAATTGATTCTGCTTATGATTCTTAAATACAGCTAACTTCATTGCACGTATACATTTTGTATTCACCTGCTTTACTCGCGTCATCACGGACGGCGGAACTATTTCTTGGCAAAATATTGATTTGACTGACGATGGCTTTTGTCGTAACTTGTATCTTACTGTTGCTTGAAACTTTAAATGTTAATGCAAGCAGTTGTTCCCCAAAGAATTACGACATCATTAGAAAAGGTGAGTTATTTCTCCTTGTTATTTTAATTTTTTTAGTTCAACAGAAAATATTTCAAAAATATTTCACATTCTATAATATATCAGAAGGTACATCATTACCCAGCGATGAGATAATATCAAGACACAACGTAACATCTTCGGTGGTCATGTTGGGATGTCACACTCACTGCAAAGACGAAGAAAAATGTGTTGGTTTCAACTACAGAACAACAAAACATGTTGAAAATTGTCAACTGACAAACGTCACTAACAACAGAGGCAACTCAAAAAAAGGAGATTGGGTATTGATGCGTCTTGATGGAGTGGTAGGCGGAATATTTTGGGTAGAATTTAGAAATATTTGAGAGCTAATGCATAGCCCGCGAGTGGCCAAATCTTTGGTCAAATGTTCAACGGTAGCAACTTCAAAATAGTGGTAAATCGTAAATACTAAGGCATGTAAAAAATTATTCAGACAACCGTCAAGGTCTAAAGAAAGAAAGAAATAATGACTTGTATAATAGAGAAAATCAGGATACACTATTTTTCTTTGTTTCTTGTTTTGGTCAAACAATTTACAATTAAAAGGAGCTGTATAAGGAGCCACCTTATATTGCTCTAGCCATTTCTACAATGAAATTAAACCACTCCATAACCTAATTTGCAAGTTCTATAGTTTACCAAGTCTGAAGAGCAGACTAGCCAGTTAAACCTACCTATATATACCTACATGCAACGCGGGTGATGCCACTGTGTCACACCCTAATTCTGCTGTGGGGGCTGCTACTAGTTTGAACTGCAGTTCATCGACACTTTTTAACGATAAAAATAAAGATTTGATAACATTGTTTCATTGACGAAAGCAGAGGTTTTATAATATTCGCAAAACTTATTACGTTAATCTGCACTTGTGTGCATTTTAATCAAGTACTAAATAATTATATTGTTGCAATTTGAAATGTCGTTATTTTAAAGGTCGGTGAAAACAGCAATCCTGGAAAATCCTGTTTGGACATTCTTCAACGAAAAAAATCAGCATATTTGGGAAATGGTGAATACTGGATTAAATTGGACAATAAAAGATTAAAAGTTTACTGTGATATGAAAAGTGATGGAGGTATCATTATTGCAATAATATTTATTATGAAATGTTGTATTTTTTATTAGTCTATTGTTACAAATCGCAATATAGAGGGTCTTAATAAACAAAAAATATAAATGAACAGACCTATACGCAGGTTGAATGAAGTTTTAAGATTTAATCATAATGAGCTTGTCTATCTTCATTTTCCGGAATCGTTAAAAAATGTGCTTTTCGACCAACGGTTTTTGACATTGATTTGATTTGATTTGATACCTAAATAACTCGTCTTTTTTTCTACTTAAAAATCAAATCGTCAGATATAATATGTAATACAACACAAAAATTTTGTACCTTATAGGTGGCTGGACACTTGTTAGTAATCTGGTTCTAAATCAGTCCAAAGGAATGGATTGGTCCCTGGCAAATGATTATAAACAAATAAGTGACTACAAAAATCAAAAGCTTGCGATATCAACATTTGCTCTTCGCGACCTCGCATCAAACATGTCGTTCAATCAACTCAGATTTTTCTGCCGTAAAAAGAACCCAGGACGAGTCTTTGATATCGCTACTAATAAAACCAACAGTCTTGGTGAAGAAGTTATTAAGTATTTTACTGCTCAGACAAACACCCTTCCCAAGAGCTGTGGATCTTATTATCGTTTACCTGATGACAAATCAATTCTGGCCAGTCAGTGTTCTGAATGGGGTCGTGAATCACAATATAAAGTTGGTAAATGGCATCATGATAGTTTGGCAGTTCCACGTCGATTATTCGATCATTTGGCCTTTATTTTTAATAAAGCTCACTGGCTAACTTCGCAATCAAAAGGGCGTTGGGAATGCGACGATTGGGAGAGAGACCGTGAATACACAATATCAAAAAATGACTTTTGGAAAGTTTTTGTTCGCTGAACGCTCGTTTGCCAAACTATAATGTACACTATATATAATTGCACGTCGTTTACAAATAAATTATAGAGTCATAAGTGTAGTAATTATGTTTTATCTTAAGCAATTTGATCAAAGTTTTAGACATTATCAACTCTGCCTAATCCAGCGAGTGTGGCATGCAGGAATGGCCTGCTTACATCTGATTATATTTATAAAACAATTATAAAAATCCATCAAACTAAAAGAAAAATCCCTTCATATCTCCTTTGTCTCGCTGAACTTATTCTGTGGCATATCTTGTAATTTCCTATCCCTGCTAAGATCGGACATTTCTCAGAAGTTCATCTTTCCCGACTGATATGTCATTTAATATAATTTTATTTTGTTTGTTTGTTATTTGCATATCAAGATCCTTCACTCTACAACTTATAACTATTTCCAGAAAGTTAAAATAATTCCTGTATCTTAACGAATAAATGAAATCGCTAGATAAATTACATTATATTAACTGCATTACGCCATAAATTTGTTACTTCGCTTTGTTTTGAACAGACTGAATGTATTCATCATTTTGAGTTTCAGCAAACAATGCCATAATAATAAAGTAAAACTTAATGCATGGATGTAGACTTAATGCATTGACATAGATGTCATAATCGCTTCAGTGAATCAGGTTGACATAAAAGGCATGATAAACAGTATTTCTTCACATTTTACCACGAAGACAAACATAATTGCTGATAGAGGTATGTGACGTTGAATTACTTCTTGTTGAAGCAATGTAAAATTGTTATAACTGTTATGAAAGATTATTACGCCTTTGTAGAAGCGGTAAAAATTATTATGCTTTTGTAAAAGCGCGGTGAAAGTTTAACACGCTTTTGTTGCAGGGGTGAAAATTATTACACTTTTGTAGAAGCGGTGAGAGTTTATTACGCTCTTGAGAAAGCGGCTATTGAGTTATTTACGCTTTTGTCGAAGCGGTGGGGACTGGAAAGTTGTCACGCTTTTGTTTGAAGCCCTATTTGGAATTTATTTACGCTTCGTGAGGAAACGGTTGGAAAGCTATTAAACCTTGCACACAGTCAAAGTTATTACGCGGCCGCTTTTGTTTAAAGCTGTATATGCTCTTGTTGGAGCGGTGGAAAGTTATTACACTTTTGGAGACGCGGTTTGTGAAGGCGATTTCCGCTTTCGTTGGAGCGGTAAAAGTTTTTACGCTTTGTTTAAAGCAATGAAAGTTATAACGCTTTTGCCTGAAAAGGACCAAATATGCTTTGGTTTTTTTGCATTAAGCTCCTGGGTTGAGTTTTTCGATACACGCTGTAGAGACGATCATGCATCCGGACGAATGATACGCTTGAGTGGTCTGACATATCATTCCTCGGAGTACATAAGCACACGACACAGTATTTAGAGAAACTATGTAGACGAGTATTTGAAAGGAAAAAGAAAATCGCCGGGTTAGAAAATGCACGGGAATATTCACGGGAATTGGAAAATATTAACAGCATGTTGTAGAAAATGTGCACAAGAGAGGTTTTATGATAATTTTTTCGTATTTCGTCCCCAGCGCGTATTTTGTACTAACAGACGGTTTGCCCGTGTTTATGCACAGAAGAACTATATATAGAAAACAAATTTTACTTTAAGTAAACAACTATACTTTAAGTAAATTAGTTTGTAGGTACGCCACGTAAGTATTTGCTATTGCAGAGATTTCGGCCCGTGAACCCAGGCCTTCATCAGTGCAAATTTGCTTCGCAAATGCCCAAATTTTTCTAGGCGGATGATCCGCCTCTAGTAAGAAATCGGGCCAATAACATGACCTTATTGCCGTTGTAATCATCCTAACAATAGGGGCCTTAAGCATATAGGAAATCAACACGGTGACGACGTGGCTGGAATATTCCTTTAAATTAATGCATGTTAAAGCAAAGCGTTGTTGTATATTATCAACTGTACCAATTTAATGAGATATAAGATGTTGAAAACATTGTTTTTACGTTTAGGGACAATTCTATATATGTAGAGCCTAATACGAGGTAGAGCTCATTGGGCCCTGAAATGGAGTTCTACATAGGACGTAATAAACGTCGTTTTGCCGATGTAGACAGAACGTAGATCACGTTTAAAACTCCCAGGTATTTAATAATTCATTTCTTTTCAATGAAGCATTCATTTGTATTGATAGCTGCCGTCGTCATGTTCCCGTCCTACATACTTAAGGTTCCTAATAGCATGTGATTGCTTTATTCAATACCTCAAGCCGTTTTACGTTTCGGACATATATACACTAATTCGGACACATACACTAATTCCGACATATACTAGCCATCAACACCCGAAAACGGAGTCGTATAAAGCTAACACATGGGATTTCTCACCCAAGGAAATGAACTAAGTCCTAAGTTAAAAAAATTCGATCGCTTATTTGATCGGTTACGTAGCAACTGCATGACCTTGATGATTAAATTAATGAAAATTCTCAAAAATACATCTGCAGGGTGCATAAAAAACTGAATATTTATATATGTACGCTTCTATTCAATAAAAAAATCTAGATCGTAGATAGACTTTTGAGAATTCTTAGGGAGAATTATTAGTTTTTTGATACACCCTGTGTATAGTCCTCATTGGGATTGAGTATTCTTTAAATAAAGAAAAATATACTGCAGGGGTAAATAAGCAAAGTCAGCCTTATAATCATCTATATTTTCTCCTCGGAATTAGTAAGATTCTGAACTCTGCAGTTTTGCAGCAGAAATATTCAAATTCAAATGTACAAATAAAAATTCATATAGTTCATCAGAAATAATAGGATATATTAAAACACATATATAGGGCGGCCGGCAAGACCGTTCATTCGCCTATTAACATTGACATACCGACAAAATGAAATGAAATGAAATCGATATTTAATAATAATATTGTCATGCATTAAATCAGTTATTGTTAGCTTCTGTGGGCTTCAGCTTTCAAGACTATCACTTTCATTATCAGTGGCTTAGTCCGCGTAACAATTTCGTTTCTCTAGAAATTGATTTTTCACCGTTAAAGATCACCGCGAAACATCAACATGGTGGAATTTTCTCGCCTGCATGTCCATTATTTTATTTCATTCAGCGCATTTTACTTTATCAGTTTCAGTTTATTAACTTTTTTTAAGCTTCTCACATCTTGCCGATTTAAAATTTAATCGTCAATCATTTTTATTATAGTCGGTTTCAACAAACTTTACACGCTCAAATTTCTAACCATATTTGGAAATTGTAATTTTCCCGCCAACTTATAGATTTCCAAATATGGTTCGGAACTCGAGCGTGTGAAGTTTATTGAAACCGACTGTAATTAGAGCTGTAATTATCATGAATTAATGTCAATTTATTATGTCTAATATATGTTTTTAAATACATGTACAGCAGGCCTTGATTATTATTGCACTTGTACTTTTTTTCTCTGCTTTCCTTACGATTGAACTAGAAAAGGTCAATGAATATTAGGCTTTTTGTGGCGGCTTTTACCCAACTGTCGCTTTTAACTTCAAATATTATTGCCAGTACTTGTTCTCCGACGATTTACAACATCATTAGACGAGGTGAGTACTAGTTTGAACGCATATCTTTCAAAGGTATATATATCATGGTCAATAATAATGTTTCAATACTATTCCAATGGTAGACATTCCTATTCAGAAAATTATTTTACTGTCATTTTTGTCAAAATATTTAGATGGTTTATCATTACCCAGTGATGAAATAATATCGAGACACAACGTAACATCTTCGGTGGTCATGTTGGGATGTCACACTCACTGCGAAGACGAAGAAAAATGTGTTGGTTTCAACTACAGAACAACAAAAAATGTTGAAAATTGTCAACTGACAAACGTCACCAACAACAGAGAGAATTTAAAGAGAGGAGATTGGATATTGATGCGAAATGCTGAAGCGGTATGATAATGCATGATACGTTGTTAATAATACGCAGTCATTATACATCTGCCGCCCCGTCACGGTCCTCCATTGGGCCATCTCCATTTCCTCTACTTCGCGCGCTTTATTTTTTTCATGCCCGTCACGGTCGCATGAGGCGATTTTCAAAGGCCGCGATTGTCATGAAAAACAGCTTTAAGGTCGACACAAAGTTTTTACTTTTGAAAAGCAAATAAATTTTAACCTATCATAATATTCTTGTTTATTATTTAACGGCAATAAATTTTGACTGCTCTGGCGTCCTTATAGATTCCAAATTTTCCCGTAAAACTCTTATAGATTACTTAAGACTGATACATTTTAACTGTTTTGGCTTCCAAATTAATATATATGCTTCTGAAAATTGAAAATGCGCGTCGGGCTTGCCGCATTGAGTCCGGTCTGTATCGAACTTTATCCTAGCTTTCTGTTTTATTCCCTCGTCGGTGTTTTCTCGATTGATCTGTTATTTATTTTTATAATATTTTCATGGAGCGTAATATTCCGAGTTGAAGCTATGTAGACTTGAAAGCTTCATCTTACGTATGTAAAGTAGAACAAAACCTATAAAAAGATATATATATATATATAACTGAGCCCGAGGTCTCTCGTAAATAACGTTTTTCATTTAAAGGTTGGCAGATACAACAATCCCGGACAATCTTGTTTGGACATTCTTCAACGGACAGAACGAGCATCTTTAGGGAATGGAGAATACTGGGTTTTATTGGACAATAAACCATTAAACGTGTACTGTGATATGAAAGCTGATGGAGGTATTGATCCCAATTATATTTTTTATGAACCAAAAAAACAACGAACTTGCTTTGCAAAGCACCTAAAAAGGCGAGTTAACTGGCTTAGTAATAGCAGTTGTATCCCCCCTTACCAGAGATGGAGAGATTGGGAGCAAAATGATGGCTAGCACTCTATCTAGTTGACAAATTATCCGCAAATGGGTGTGTCGCCTATATAGCTTTAGTAGGACAGTGCGTTACTTCTCAGAATCACATCACCATATTCAAATACATTCTTTTAAAATAAGTCGGAAATAAGTTTCTCATTAAGTGGGAATCCACCCTCAGGATTTTACGAGTTATTCCGAAGAATTTGTATGTTAATATATAATTATGTCCCACTCTTCTGCTACACATATACACACTATCATTTTTACCATTATTTTTAAAATTCTACTTATAACATATAATTTATACTCTACTATACTCGCAACAAAAGTATACGGAATATAAAATTACTGACGCGGCAAATGGATTTTCCATTTTGTAGGTGGCTGGACACTGGTTAATAACCTTGTTCAGAATGGATCAAAAGAAATGGATTGGTTCCTGGCAAATGATTATCGACGAATCAGTGAATACAAAAACAAAAATCTCGCTCTTTCAACATATGCACTTCGCGACCTGAGATCGAAAATGTCGTTCAATCAAATCAGATTTTTCTGTCGTAAAAAGATCCCGGGACGAGTCTTAGATATCGCTACTAAAACCAACAGTCTTGGTCAACAAGTTATTAAATATTTTACTGCTCAGACAAACACTTTTCCCAAAAGCTGTGGATCTTATTATCGTCTACCTGATGACAATTCAATTCTGGCCAGTCAGTGTTCTCGGTGGGGTCGTGAATCAAATAACACATATTTTGTTGGTAAATGGGGTATTGATGGCTCGCAAGTTAAAGCCCGTTTGTTTAATCATCCGGCCTTCGTTTCTGGTCAAGCTCAATGGTTTACTGGTGGATCGAAGCAGCGTTGGGAATGCGACGATTTCTATTCAATCTCGGGATACACAATATCACCAGACGATTTTTGGAAGATTTTCGTTCGATAACTGTAGGATTTTAGTAGGGTAAAAACCCATATGTTTACTTTCCAATGTGATTTAAAGTTTTGCCGCTTCCAGATACCGGTTGGATTTTAACGTCAATCTTAAGCCCTCTAATGTATAAAAGTTTATTGTCACGGCTATATAAAACTGGTAACAACTTTATCTATTCTCAGCCTTTGTATTGGTAGATTGTCCACGGGTAAAAGCGATTAAGTTCCACTAGATTGAAAGCAGGGTGACGTTTTTTAATGTTATCAGGCTAACAGCAATTATGCCAGTTTTTCCATAAACCTCTAAAGTGTTAAACAGTTACTTAAAATCTTAAACTATTGTCTTAACCACCACAATTCTATTATTGAGGGAAGGAAAATATATTGCATTAAATCATCGACAACCCGCATTTGATTATTCTACCATACAAAATTTCAAGTCAGAATGTTATATGTAGGCTTTAAACATGTTTACGGAAATGTTGAACAATTAGCGTGTCTTATGATATTAATTGCAGTATATTTTAAAGTGCCTATAAACCCAAAATGGCTTTTTGGTGATTCAGATTGAGCATAAAAAGTTGCTTAGTAACTTCTACATTAGTTTTTGCGTTAAAATTTTAGTTTCGGAGATATTGGGGGGCTAAAAAAAAGGTCATATCAAACTCTTTCCCTATTGAGATGAACATTTGCTCAAACTAATGTCCAGTTTTTTTCTATTACAAAATGCGCGCCTTGTAAAACAATATGGTGTCTAGACCAAAGCGCACATTATGCAAACCTCAACGTTTTGTCTACGAATTTGCGGTTCGATGTGGAAAAAAATCATTTAAACGGGAGGCGAAAGACAATAACCTCTACGAAGTTGAGATCAAAAAGATTGATCAAGAAAATAAACGTGTTCGTACGCATTTTAAAGGATACGATTCGCGTTTTGATGAATGGCGACCCTATGGGTTATGGCAAAGTTAATATATTTCCCGTTTCTTCAGCATGAAAAGCCTCGTGTTTTGGCCGCCGCATCAATATAGACGATAGAGGCCATAATAACAATAACAATAACAATAAAACCTTTTGATTAAAATTCGCCCTTACACGCGCAGGTAGCCGATGTGAACGATATTAATGTCCCTTATTCCAGCATATTATATGTATAATATATACACAATATATCAATAAGAAAATCATTAATGTGTACTGCAGCAGCGTAGGCTATTGCCGACGCTATTTATTGCGCGCCGACGCAAAATAACACAACTGTGGTATTAAACAGTACTATATTAAAGCATACAAGGTAAAAATATAAAATTCTCTTGCCTGCTTATCTCGTAAGTAAACGTCGGGCCTCCATTCTGATTGTGTTCACATCACCAACAGCAGAGACTGCATTAATGTGTGAACAACATATGCAAATGCCGACCAATGTCGCAAAATACCTACAGTTCATGGCCATCGGTCCGAAGCTAATTCACGTTGAATATGTACGAAATTCATATCAAAATACGCGCCAAAACATGTAAATTTCAATTCCGAATGTAAGGAAAAGAAATATTGTATAGTGGAAGCAGTACGAGGAGTTTTCCCGCAACTTCCGCTCTAAACGGCGATTTTTGACCAATATTCTTATATAGCCCGCAACATTCAACCCCCAAAGTCCGACTCCGGGATACGACGAATCTTTACCAAAAACAATAAAGAATGTGCGGCATAGGTCTAAATTTAATAATCCGTGTGTAAGTGAAAGATAACTTCAGTTTCTAAGGCACACGAACAGAAAAAGCGCTTATTTTGGACGAGTTTGTATTGCGCACTGCTGGGGGTGTCCTCGCTTGTAACGCGATATAGACTATTTGTATAGCGAGAGTTTGATATGAGCGCCCAATTGAGGACTGGGTCTCAGGAACACGTCTATTTACTTTATTATGAAACGTAATATAGTTCTAGTAGACAAATTAGAAATATCAGGCCATTTTTAAATAATGTTCCTGATACGTTCAATTTCGAGTGTGAATAGCAATACTTCTACCATTATGCCATACAAAGTGGATGACGAGTTCCTGGGATCCAGGCCCTTTGTTGAGATTTGCGTCGCGCTATTTATGGAGAAATGGTCAAATTCTATTGTTTGAGCCATCGTAGCACCAAAATTAAAATTTTAAATCAAAAACTAATGTGGAAGTTACTAACCAAATTTTTATGCTCAATCTGAATCACCAAAAAGCCATTTTGGGTTTACAAGCACTTTTAAACAATACAC
Organism: Dendronephthya gigantea; assembly: GCF_004324835.1. Lineage (NCBI taxonomy): Eukaryota > Metazoa > Cnidaria > Anthozoa > Malacalcyonacea > Nephtheidae > Dendronephthya > Dendronephthya gigantea. Next base: position 37,150 of record NW_021163220.1, on the reverse strand, counting down.
TCTTGAGAGTTGTGTATAGACCTTTGCTTTCTATATTAAATGCTTTGTTGAAATATTCTGCAAACAGCTCTGAAACCAAGAAAGGAGAATAATTTTGAAGGTATTATTGACATTACCACCCATTTAAGGATATCGTTATTAACGACAGCAACAGCCCCTTGAAATAGATCCCATGCCATCGCAAGCAGTATACTGCTCATGTGCAGGCCATCTCATGCACCATTTCTCTAAAATAATGCTAAATTATAGAAAGTAAAATTTCTCTTGTAATGTTGTTGGGCTCACCATGAAAATACCACTAAAGAGGGTAACTTCCGGGTACATCCGCAGCCATACAATCTAATAATATTTTAAACTTCACATTGATAACAAATTGCATGCGATGCGTAGTAACATGGCTACTCAAATAGAATTATTTCACGTTTTAGGCCGAATCTGCAAAATTCCGTGCAACTTAATACTCTTCCACTTAATTGTCTTGCATTCCAATGACAATGTGTAAAACGAAAACAACAAAATTCCAACCACAGAACTTGAGAGACAGGCTCATTTTATCGTAAATTGAATGTTTTTATGCATAAAAGTTGATATCCAATGGCACAACTTATATAAAACGGGATGTTATTTTATCACTCCTTCTGTTTACATGTTTCTCATCTCGGGTTGTAAAGATTCCGGAGATTGTCATACCGGGCTTTAAAGATTTTGGAGATTCGATTCGATTTTGTCAAATCTAATAAATGAATTAAATTAAACCAATATTCTTCGAAACCTTAATCCTTATTTTAATATTCATCATATCCGCTGTAGCTAAACCACCTGTTAACTTGCACAATTTTTGCGGAACAATTCATCAGTAAAGAAAAAATAATCCGATAATTTATTAAATCTCTAATAACCTATTCATATTCATCAGAAAATTGCAAATTGGGCGAGGCTGGAAACTTGTTGAGACCATTTGCATAACCGACCAACTTGTCAACTAGGTAACAAGATGGAAAAAACATAGGTACATATAGCGTACATGTTGGTCGCTTTTTGGGGTAGGGGTCATTTATGTGGTTGTCTCATTAATTCTTGCACCTTGTTGTACGTTAACCGCGGTTTTTGTTACGTTATTTCTGGACAGTGCTGTATATAATTCAGAAGCTTGGTATTGAAAGACTGGCGCCCGCGCGGCAGAGCAAGTGTCTTGCCGAGCAGGTGTCTTGTTTAATTGTTGTAGTTTAATTTATGTTGGCTGTATGCATACTAGTTTGGAAACAAGTGTTATGTAAAATGAGTAATTATATTCATGTCAATTTGCTTATTTTCCTTTAAAACAGGTCATTGCACCTGCCAACATAACAATATCACGCACACGAACGTAAAATTACTGTGTTAGTAAAAATGTCCCTGACTTAAATAATGATCAGGCATTTTGCCGCAAATTTAACGATACTGTTGCTCACAACTGCGAATGTCAAAGCTAGCAATTGTTCCCCGACGAATTACGACATTATATTAAAAGGTGGGCAGTTCTGCTTGTTCATAGAAATATTGTCGAGAAAACCGATTTTAATTTTCGTGGTCAATATTGTATTATAGTATATTAAGATGTATTAAGAAATTATTGCGCATACTTCATTGATAAGATATTCGACATTTCATTGCTGTTTAAAATTTAGCAAAATCTTTGTTTAAATTTTCACTAGGAGGTTCATCATTACCCAGCGATGAAATAATATCGAGACACAACGTATCATCTTCGGTGGTCATGTTGGGTTGTCACACTCACTGCAAAGAAGAGGAAAAATGTGTTGGTTTCAACTACAGAACAACAAAAGATGTTGAAAATTGTCAACTGACAAACGTCACCAACAACAGAGGCAACTCAAAGAAAGGACATTGGATATTGATGAGGGATGCTGAAGCGGTATGACGTTCTCAATTTTTGTTGTAATTGAGAGTTATTTTGAGAGAAGCGTGAACATTTTGTGAATTTTGCGGAGCTCGTAAATATGAATTAAATCGTGGTTGGCGATTGCGTACGATTTTTGCATAAGTAAGAAATTTGTCTGAATGGACGCCTTGCACTTCAGACTAAGGCGGCTCTTTAATTTAATAGTATGAATTATTTATATACTAAGAATAGAAGCATACAATACAACCTCTCGCCATTTCAAATCAAGCAAGCAATTTCCAGAGGCAGATGGACTCAAGCTTATAATCCATTTATCAACATGAAATGACTTCATTACATTTCTTGAGAACGTCTCGATGTTTTCGAAACGTGAAACGTTCGTTTCGGAACAACGCATGTTGCATTTGTGGTATAATAAATAAGATTTTGAAACAAAACAATATACAATTACTTAATGCCAGTTTCCGTGTTTGGATGGCCTGATCCAAACACGCGGGAATGTTGCGAGAGTTAAGAAAAATTCGCAATTGCTTTATAAAACAACCACGACAAGGCCTGAATTTAAATTTAAATTCTTTAAAACTTTTAAATTTCTCGTACCCAGGGCTCTTACGTTGTTTGGGCTTCGACCAATCAGAACATGCGTTGTATACATGTTATTTTATAATAGAAATTTCACAGTCGTTAGATGCTCGGGCGGCAGTCGGTGTACCCTCGTAAAGCGCTCACAATGCCTTCCCGCGCGTTTTGAAATTTCGTTTTATAGGACCATGTTTAGGCCTAACGTTCTCTATGAAGGCGAAATTTGCATTAAGAGCAATCAAAAGTTTGTGCACAAAAACTATGATTAACAGAGAATATTTTCAGCGGCGTAGCTAGCCTGACGATTTTGTCCCGCTATGTAAATTTCGAGTTATTATAATTAATCATTTCTTTAGAAATTTATTGTTTTCATGGTCAATGAACATCAAAATATTAGCATAGCAGGACAAATCGTCAGGCTAGCTACGTTACTGATTATTTTTATCCCTGTTTTGTTTTGATGCGCTCAGCATGCGGGATATTTTCAAACGGCTAACTTTAAAATAGGGAATGGGGAATGCGGGAATGGGGGATTGCGGGAATGGGGGAATTCGCGAGAATGGGGGAATGCTGGAATGGGGGAATGCGGGAATGGGGGAATGCGGGAAGGTGGGAATGCGGGAATGGGGGGATAGGGGAATGGGAGAATGCACGAATGGGGGAACAGAAGAATGGGGAAATGGGGGAGGGGGAATGCGGGAATGGGGGAACAAAGGAATGGGGGAATGGGGGTAACGGGAGTGCGGAAGTAGGGGAACAGGGACCGGGAAACAGGGGGATGGGGAAGTGGGAGGAGGGGGGAACTGATGAACGGTGAAACTGGTAAACGAGTCTGCGGGGGAACCGGGGAACCAAAGAATGGGGGAACAGGGGGATGGGGGGGACCAGGGAATGGAGAACCAGGGAACTATGGACTCATTGAGCAGCTAAACTAATAGTAACAGTCTTGAGCCTAAAAGGAACAACTGCTAATACATATTATCCACATCATAGGCGTGCATACAGTATTATGGCTCACTGCATCTAGGATACTAATTACAAATATATTTATTGTTTTTAATGCCAACCTGGCAAGTGTTAATTGTTATTGTGAAACCCAGCTGGCACTCTTGTATTAGATTTTACCAAAGTGAAAAATCATAATATAATGCCTTTCAGTAAAAATTAAAACTATAAATAGAATAATTGTATTGTTGTGTGCTAGTGTGAGAGTATTTTGCCTATAAATTATACTATTTAACCCTAAAAAATTACTAGTATATTCAGACTGGTTTACTCCACTGATTTTAGACAACAAACTTTTTGGGAAACAAATAATTATGATGAATATGTTTTTTGAAAGAAACATTTTTGGTTACAATATGAAACAACAATGTGCATTTTATGAATAACTTGGTAATTAAGTAATAAGCAATGTTTGCACTTTATAATTATTAAATACTTGATAAGAAATCCAGATATCTGCTGTATGAACCTCAAATAGCCATACAAACATTGCAATACTGAATATTATGTAGGTATATTACCTTTTAATGACATTCATTGGAATACATAAATACTTCCTGTACTACAATAAATATCTAAAATGCCCTACTTGATTATATATATATATATATATATATATATATATATATATATAATATATATATATATATGTATTTATAGGAATAAGGAATGTATGTATTACACTGGCAATGGGCCAATAGCATGCTACTCCAGAAATGAATTCTCCAAATGTTAGTTTACCTTAATTACATACCCTTTCCCCCATTTCCCATCCCTGGTTTCCTCCCTCATTCTCTTGTTCCTCCGTTCCCCTGGAAACAGGTTCTGCCGATTCCCCATTTCTCCTGCTCTCCAGTTCCACCATTTCCCCAGTTCTCCCACTCCCCATTTCTTCCATTTCCTGTTCCCCTATCCCCTAGTTCTCATGCTCCCCAGTTCCTCCTTTCCCCTGTTCCCCAGTTCCTCCATCCCCCTGTATCCTAGCTAGCTCCTCGGTTCTCATGTTCCCTGGTTCTCCTGTTATCCCCATGTGTATTATGTAATTAAGGTAAACTAACATTTGGAGAATTCACTTCTGTAGTAGCATGCCATTGACCCATTGCCAGTGCAATGCATACATTCCTTATTCCTATGAATACATATATAATCAAGTAGGGCATTTTAGATATATTTATTGTAGTACAGGAAGTATATTTATAATGTATTCCAATAAATGTCATAAAAAGGTAATATACATACATAGTAGAGCAAGTCTAGAGCAAGTCGTAGCAGCTTTTGATAGTTACTGTAACCCAAAGAGAAATGAAACCGTTGAACGTTATAGGTTTTTCTCGCGAATTCAAGAGACAAACGAGCTATTAGAACAGTTTGTTACAGATTTAAAAGTTTTAGCAGCGACCTGCAATTTCGGTAGTCTTAAAGACTCACTGGTGCGAGACCGCATAATTTGTGGTATCAGAGATAAACAACTTCGCGAAGAGTTACTAAAAGATCAGAACTTAGACCTTGAACGCTGTCTAAATGCTTGCAGAGCAGCGGAATTGTCGAAAGAGCGAAGAAAGGCACTCGAAGAAAGCGAAGTCATAAACTCGTTGCGGTACCAACCCGATAAAAGAAAGTGGAATCGGTCAACAGAAGCGAGACGAACTGAGCATTTATGAAGGAATCGTGGTTAGAGGAGAAAGGGTGGTAATCCATTTTCATTAAGGAAAGAAATGAAGAGTCGATTGCATTACGCACACAGTGGGGTTATCAGCACATTATCCGAGCCAGAGAATCTATGTATTGGCCTGGAATGAGCAGTGAAGTCCGACAGTTAGTTGAAACATGTGATGTTTGCAGAGCCTTTGATCAACAGCAGCCGAAAGAGACGTTCGTTGCTCACGAAATCCCAAATCGACCTTGGGCCAAAGTTGGAACGGACATATTCAGTTATGATAGCCGTACCTACCATTTGTGTTGACTACTATTCCTCGTTCTGGGAAATTGACCTTCTGGAGAAACCAAGTCAGTAACTATTATCCGTAAGTTGAAAGCACAGTTTGCCAGACATGGGATTCCAGAGACGTGTATGTCGGATAACGGACCTCAATACATTTCTGAGGAGTTCAAGCAATTCAGCCAGCAGTGGAAGTTTCAACACATTACCAGCTCTCCCATATATCCTCAAAGCAATGGTAAAGTCGAAGCTGCTGTGAAATCTGCCAAGACCATCATGAAGAAAGCTAAGAAGGCGGGGACCGATCCATATCTTGCTCTCCTCGAGTACAGAAATACCCCAACACAAGGGTTAGACAGCAGCCCTGTGCTGCGTCTAATGAGCAGACGCACACGTACTCCGTTACCATCGTTACCAGCATTGTTGGAGCCAGTAGTCTTTAGGAACACTTACGACAAACTTCTAAAGAATAAGGAGAAACAAGCAAACCAGTACAACCAAAGAGCAAAAGATCTACGAAAGCTATCAACTGGTGATACAGTGAGGCTCATTCCACCAGGCGACAGACAAAACCAAGCAGTGAAGGCGCGGGTAAATGGTCAAGTTGGACCTCGTTCGTTCGCAGTGGAGACAGAGAGTGGAGCGATATATCGGCGAAATCGGCGCCACCTTCGAAGAACCAAGGAAGATTTCAACCAGGCCGAATCTGCAGTTAAGTTGCACAGCGGAGTGTCTACACCATTAGATCGCGTTCCTGAGAAACCTTGTAACACACCACCTGAGAAGCTTCGTGATACACCATCGAAGCCAACGCCGGAAGTACCGCCATTACGACAATCATCGGCACCTGAACCGTCAGTGACGAACTCGAATCCATCTGCAACCGAAGGTGTTACAACAGCACAACCTCCGATCGTAACGCGCTCAGGACGAACCGTGAGGAAACCGAAGTACCTGGGTGACTATGTCCCCGAGCGGGCGCGGAGCGCCTGCGAGGGTACTAATTCCGCTCGGAGATTAGGAATTACACCCGGAACCCGGTAGAACATAGCCGAATCCAAAGTTGTCCAAATTCTTTGTCATGGACGGTCGACGTTGGGTGGTTTTGTAAGTTATGCGCATGCGCGAGTAACGTCTGGTAATCAACGAACGTTCTGATTGGCAGACAGAAAGTTTGTATTTCAATGAGAACGTCAGCAATTTAAATTAACTGTCATTTCGTAATTCGTATTTGGTAAACATTTTTGTAATTTGTAAAAGCGTTTCATAAACTTTGTGCAAAGAAAGTAAAACGAGAAGAAACAAGATATATGAAGCATGACAGTTAGGAAAGATGAACGTGGATACGGTCAAGACAAAGCCGTGTAAGAGGAATAATTCATAATCTGCAAACTTATAAATGTTTTCAAAGACAAAGGGTACGTGTTTACTTTGTTTATTTCGTATTTGTTTCGCGATAAGAAAGCCGTATTTGTATACTTTTCAGCTTTGTATTCCGTTTATTTGTTAAATTTTCAGCTTTTTATGTTTTGCAGAATCTCCAATCGATCCCGCGCACACTGGTCCACGTAAAAAACCACTCAGGGGACTGTATTCTATCGTTTATTTAAAGATTCTATTTACAGCGTGAGTTCATGCTTCCTCTACGATCTGACTCAAAAGTTGTATCAAAATTCAATGCAAGCGTTAATTAATAGTGCTATATTACATTACAACGTGTCTTTGTGCCGAATCAACAATGTGTCCTTGTGACGTATTTACAAACAACTAAACTATATTTACATAAAGTGCTCACGTAACTGCTGCACGCGGAACTGGCGGCGCTGCGCGGGGACCTACAACATCCCACCCACCTTGATTCATACACGTCTATGAATCAAGCATCACCCTTGTCTTCGCTTTTGAAATCTCAGCAGCAGCTCGTCTCGGACGCTCATGCAGATCATGCAAGGAACCCTCTGCCTCACCTGAAGGGGAATTCCCTTCCGTCCCGTTCCCACCCGGTCGAGCTTGAATTTCCAACGGGTAAAGTTTCTGCACCGGTCTTTTCAGGTAAACTGGTTTACCCTTTCCTGCTATTCTTAACTTAGCTCCCCTAACCTCGCTGTCATTTCCTAAAATTAGCTGTTCTACCTTCCCTAGTTTCCACTTGCCTCGCTTCTCTCCTTCTCCATAAACTACAACTACTTCGCCCTCCTTCAAACTTCTTGCCTTTCGATTACCACTTCTATGAAACTCTCGTAACCCTATGAGATACTCACTTTGCCATCTGGTCCAGAAATGTTGTAATTTCAATGTAATATATTTGAATCTTTCTCCACAACTACTTTCCTCCTAGCTACCTCCCTCCGTGGTATGAAATTAATTGCTCTTCCGTAAATTAAGTGTGATGGCGTTAATACATCGCCTTCGAATTCTTCATATTCTTCTGTCAATGGTCTGGAATTTAATGTGCCTTCTATCTCTACTAATACTGTGTTAAGTTCATCTACTGTTAATTTGGCATTGCCTAAAACCTTCCTGAGGCATCGTTTAACACTCCTAACCATTCGCTCGAAAAACCCTCCCCACCAAGGCGATCTTTCTAAGTTAAACCTCCAAGTTACTCGCTTCGTTAATAATTCTGCTTTTACTTTAGGTTGATTAAACAACTTCTTTACTGCTCTCTCTGCTGCCTTAAACGTCTTGGCGTTGTCTGACACTATTAGGCTCGGCATTCCTCTCCTCGCTGCAAATCTTCTCATGCAACACAGAAATGTCTCCGCAGACAAATCACGCACTAGCTCTAAATGTATTGCTCGAGTCACACAACAGGAAAATAATGCGATATACGCCTTCTTGGATGCCTTGGTGCAACACCTAACAAACAATGGACCTGCAAAATCTACTCCCACATTAGAAAAAGGAGCAGCTTCCTTCACTCGAAAGCCTGGTAAATCTGCCATCTGTCTCCCCCCATATGCCCTTCCTTCTAATTTCTTACAGGTGACGCATTTACCTATAACTCGCTTTACCATTTGCCTTCCCTTCACGACCCAATATTTCGTCCTTAGCCTGCCCAAGGTTGCCCTAACCCCACAATGGTGCACTTCACTGTGACATTTTCTGACAATCAGCTCAGTTAATCTATTATCCTTGGGAATAATGATTGGGTGTTTCGTGTTGTACTCTAGCTCAGAGTTACGCAGTCTACCCTTACATCTTATGATACCTCCTTCTTCCATCAAGCCTAGACTGTTACTAATCTGGGCGTACTTTTTAGCCTCCTTTAACTCTGCCTGAGCCTGTTTAATCCATCTATTTTCCGCCTCGTCAAGCTCCTCTACTGTCAATTCTCCACAGCGCTTTTCCATGCCCTTAGACTTTGCTCGTGCATTGAACCCAAACCTAAGTACCCATGCTGTTACTCTGAAAAGTCGTTCCGCTGTCCCATAATCCTCCAGATTTATCACTTTGCTTATACTAGCTAACTCTTTACTACTAGCTACGACCATTACGGAAGACTTTCGTTCTTCTTCTAAGACCGTACTTGTTTTGGCAGCAGCCTCAAATTTCGGCCACTCCTCCTTAGACCTAATAAGCCAATCAGGCCCCACCCACCATAGCTTGTTATCCTTCAATTGTGAAGCAACTACACCCCTAGACCCTATATCCGCGGGATTTTCCACCCCAGGACAATGTCCCCAATCCTCCTTGTTTGTTAATTTCAGGATTTCATTTACTCTGTGGCGGACGAATTGTTTCCACTCACCGTTGTTCATTATCCAGTAGAGTGCTGTCATGCTATCAAGCCACAACTTCGTATTATCTATACTAACCTGGTTTTCTAATGAATCTTTCACTGACTTTAGTAACTGCGCTAAGAGCCTCGCAGACATTAACTCTAACCTTGGAATGCTAGTTGTTTTAAGAGGTGCTACTCTTACCTTTGATGTTAACATGCGGACATAACTTCCTACATTTGTATAATAAACAACATATACTACCGCACAATATGCTTTCTTACTAGCGTCGCCAAACCCATGTAATGTGCACCCTAAAACCTCTTCCGCTGGATTGGTATATGCATCGAGGAATAGTGATTTCCTTGGTCTCAATCAAATCCCTATACCAGATTTCCCACTTTCTTAAAGGCTCTTCCTTAAAGCTGTCGTCCCAACCCGTCTTACTATTACAAACCTCCTGGAATAAGATCTTGGCACTAACTATCAATGGACTTATTATCCCTAGAGGATCGAACAAACTGGCTAAAATGCTCAGGAGGTTCCGCTTTGTTGGCGATAACGTCTCTGCCTTTTCTCCCACCTTGGAAATTTCAAATTTCAGTTCGTCCTTGTGGTTATCCCACACCTGCCCTAAAACCTTATGGCCCTTTGACTCACCCCCTACTGCTCCCAAAGATAACCTAGCATATGTTTCCTGATCATTGATGCTTTGTTCTGACGAACCCTGATCTTTTTCGTGAATCTCTAGTTTACTCCTTAACACCTCACTGTTGGTCAACCACTTCCTTAATCTAAAACCCCCTTGTGCCATTCTTGTCTTAGCCTTATCATAAAGTTCAAAGGTCTTCTCTACCGTACTCTCACCACTGACCAGGTCGTCAACGTAAAAACTTTCCTGCAACTTTCTTACAAATGCAGCATCTATTTCGTTATACTTTGTTAAATGATGCCTTAAGGTTGCATTCAGTAGAAATGGTGATGCATTCACTCCAAAAACTACTCTACAAAACCTATAAACAACTATCTCCAACTTATCACTTTCTATATCATTGACCCACAAAAATCTCAAACAATCTCTATCCGCCTTATCTACTTCAACATTCAAAAATGCCTTTTCTATGTCACCAACTAAAGCAATCCTATTTTCTCTGAACCGTATTAATATGCTGTATAATAATGGATTGAGAGAAGGCCCAACATGTAGGCAGTCGTTAAGCGATGTCCCAGACTTACCTTCCTTGGATGATGCGTCATAGACGATCCGGAGTTTAGTGGTCACTGCCTCCCTGCGAATACTGCCTGGTGTGGTAAATAATGAACCCTTTCAACCTTCTCTAATGCAGATACTGGCTCCACTATCCCTCGCTCTACCTGGTCTCTGATGATAGAATCATACTCTGCTAACAATGCTGGCTCTTTCCTCAGTCGTCGCAGCTGACCCTTCATTCTACTTAAGCTATTTGCATAGTTGTCAGGCAACTTCTTATGGCTCTCCTTCCAGGGCAGTTTGACTGAATATCTACTTCCTGTAAATGATATTTCATCTAAAAACTCTTCATGTACCTTATCTTCCTCACTAATGCCTAACCCTTCAAAACTCCATAATTTTTGCACATTACTCTCCAAACTGTCTTCACTACTCAATCTCTGTGCTACAAAATTCACTTGGACTGGCTCCGCTCTCTCAATGTCTTGTACTCTCAGCGGTCCTGATAAAACCCACCCTAATCTGTTTCTATAGCAACAGGTTCTCCTGATTTTACCTCTCTTGGTTGTCCCTGTCTGAAGCTCCAAAGGTAGTCTGCCCCTATCAGAACATCTACTTCTAACTCATCTTCTGACTTAGAAACATCTGAAAACCATATACCTTCCAGATGTTTATACTCCCTCCGTGCTATCTCTACATGGCTATTTCCTATGCTACATATTTCCGGCACTACAAATGCTTCCAGTGTGATAACCTTATTTCCGTTAAGAGGTTCAAGCTTTAATTCAACCACTTCCCTGTGCTCGGCTTTTACGCATTTTTGACCGAACGTATTAATTCCTAACAATTCCCTTCTATACCCTGGGATTCGCGAGACCAGCTGCTTTGGAAGTAACAAAGGAACGATGACTTCCCGCGTCAAAGAGGACCCGCACCTTAACCACCCTTTCCCCCTTAAAACGCCACGTGCAGTCTGCAAGGCAACCAGGCTACCAGTTCCAGCATGCAAGTTACTATTAGGAGTAGTCACATGCACATTCGTGTTATTGGGTACGTTTTTACATTCGTCATTAGGCTTGGGTATTTCGTCATGCTTACCCTCGCTCTTAGGACTCATTTCGCACAGTGCAACATGATGAGCCCCATCACAAACACTACATTTGTTCTCGACCTTACAACTACTGGCTCTATGACCCTTAGACAAACAAACAAAACATCTACCGTATTTGCGAGCCAAACTCTTTCGTGTCTTCGGATCCTTTACTCCCTCACAGTTCTCGTGTTTGTGGATCTTCAGGCAGAAAGCACAGTTTCCCTTCCTTTCACTCGCTATTAACGTGGATGCAGTTCCATGTTGTTGACCATATTTTCTACCCGACGCCGAACTCCCATCGTTTCTTTCGTACTCTCGACCCGACCGATCCCACCGCATCGTGCGCTTCACGTAGTTCGAGCTCTTTCTCAAAGGCTTGTAGCATTTCCTCCATTGACCACTCCAGGAAGTTCTGCCCTCTCGTAATAGTCAAGCGAAACTGCTCGGGCAGCTTCTCCATGATCGTCGGAACAACAATAGCGGAATACGAGTTCTCGTTCACCCCCAGGGCTCTCAAGGCGCGGTTATTCGTTTCGCAGCTGTCAAACAACTTCCGTAGTCTCTGCGTGTCCCTTTCTTTGTAAACTGCCGGCAGTTGTATGAGTTCATTCACGTGTGCTCGTTGAACTATGCTTTTCTTTTCAACCGTTTCTTTAGCAATTCCACTGCACAGTTGTAGTTTGTCCCTGTTAACGCTAAGCCGGCAATTGTAGACTTCGCTGGTCCTTCCAAATATCCGCGCAATATGCAAACTTGTCAACGTCAGACAATGCGTCATTGTTGTCTATCGAGCTTGAAAACCCGTCCCAAAACTCGGGCCACTCACATACTTTACCGTTGAAGTTCTTAAGCTTTAGTTTCGGAAGCTTTGCTCTGACGATCTTTCCCGTACTGGCTGTCGATATACGGCTCTGGTCTAGGTTTCCTTCGTCTGGCGTCGTCAACAATGGCAGTCTTTGTTCACCGGATTCCCGCAGCGCGTCGTCGATTTTCATCAATGTCCTTTCAAATTCTGCGACCGCTTCGTCTGAACTTTCGACCTCTTTATTGAGCTGTGCTTCGGCGTCTTCATCTCCCGAGGCGCTTAGTATGTCAATGATCTGTTCATCGAGTTCCTTTAGCCTCTTGACTTTCTCTCGTAACGTGACCTGGCTTTGTCTCAGCCATGTCAAATCCCTTTCTGCTTTCTCGTCAATCGCTCTCGGAATCGTTTCAACTATCTTCGCTACAAGTTTACTAGCCGAAGCTCTATGAGCTCCTCTCACCCGTCTTTTCTTCGTCAGATCGTCCATACCTTTCGTTGTTCCACTTCACGCTAAATCTTTTGCACACGACGGCAGCGCAAATATCACTCGCTCTTTGTCCGCAGCCTCGTTCACCTTTCACAAATCCGGCTCGAAGGACCACTGTTTTGCAGAATCTCCAATCGATCCCGCGCACACTGGTCCACGTAAAAAACCACTCAGGGGACTGTATTCTATCGTTTATTTAAAGATTCTATTTACAGCGTGAGTTCATGCTTCCTCTACGATCTGACTCAAAAGTTGTATCAAAATTCAATGCAAGCGTTAATTAATAGTGCTATATTACATTACAACGTGTCTTTGTGCCGAATCAACAATGTGTCCTTGTGACGTATTTACAAACAACTAAACTATATTTACATAAAGTGCTCACGTAACTGCTGCACGCGGAACTGGCGGCGCTGCGCGGGGACCTACAACATTATGCAAACGCATAAACCTGTGAAAGGCTATTACACCTTTGCTTTAACTTCAAAAAGTGTTTTTGAAAGAGTAATTTGAATTTTGGTATCAAAAATACACACTATATTTATAAAGTATAAAACTTTTAGCCGCCGGTGTCGACTGCAATTACAGAATGAAATAACATTTGAAGTTTTTTCTTTGTCTGTGAAGATTTTGTACTGTTTTAATCGTTTGAAACTTCGATTTTAAATCGTTACTTAATTGCTGGCATGGTATAAATATAATGCAGCAAAATTGAACGGGCAATGTTTACACTAGCTTTATGATTATTTTTGTATTGAATGATGGAAACATTAGCTATAATATACTCGGTAAAATATAATAGGACTGATTTGAGTTTTGTGTCATTTCATAATATAAGTTTAGGTCAGGGGTTGCGAGGTCAAATAGCGAGGGGTTGCTGCATGCATGTATTTCTAGTATAACTATAATTACTCCGGCGTCAGCGACGGAGTTGAAAATTCGCCCTGGTTTTGTTTTGTTGTTTTTTTTGTTTTTTTTTTTTTTTTTTTCGTCGTCGCAAGTCTGAAATGGCGGGAAACATTCTAGTAATTAAAGTGTGTATGTGACTGTATTTATGTACGTCCCAGTCTTATCTCCTAAGAGTTGTGGTGCACACCTTTGGCTAATTTTCCGATGATACGGCAATTCCTTCAAGAGGAACAAATAAACCGTTGTTTTCATGCTCTTCGATTAAGTTTAGATTGAATTGGAGTAAGAATATATTTAATACATGTAGATTCTGGTCCTATTTTAATAGTATCGCTGCTATTTCGCCGTTTAACAAGATGATGTGGTCGTGTATGGGCGCGTTGACACGTCGTAGTTTGCACAGGATTGAAGATATAATATATAAGCGCGAATTCCAAAGGCTAAGTGTGAGACAAAGCGAATGTATCATGCGGTTTGTTTACATTTTCGAACAATTGAACTTCTATACTTTTTAAAGTACGATGTGCTGCTGAATTTCGCGATCGAACATTTAGCTTCGTAAGGCATCTAAATGCGAATATGAACTGTATTGTTTATGTTCAGAAGCTCTATATTAAAGACTGGCACGTGTGCCGGAGTTAACGCCAGAACAGGCGTCTTGTTGTTAATTAAACCATCTCTTTAAATTAGTACTTTATTAATAGGTAACAGACTTTGCGTTATTCTGTGTAATCGCATAAACGTTGATTTAGATGATATACACTCGGAGGACTGATGGAGTAGCAATTGTGGACATTGATTTGCGAACATATACGATATGTGTAATTTGTTGTTTTATAAAGAAGAAGGGATGTTACAATAGGTTATGTAAAAATGTTAATAAGTTTATAAGTATGTATGAATTCGTAATTAGGTGTATTTGGTGTATTTAAGCTCGTGTATTTGTCAGGACATTTATTATTAAATTAGCTCGGTTAACAGCGAACTAAACAACGCGCACCCCACACATTACACGCACTTATTTCAGTGTTCGCGCATTCTCAGGCAAAATTCCCACCTCTTGCCGGCGATCACTTTGTCTGCTGTACGATTACATCGCTGGCTGCAAACTAAATCGGCAAATTAAACTTGTTGGCATGTTCACACGAGCAAATAAAACTTGTCAAAGAAAAACTTTTTTAGAAAATATTTTATTGTACATACACATGTGCAATTGCCAATTAAAACTTGTCATATAAAAACTTGTCATAAAAAAATTGCTCGTCTGTAAGAGGCTTTATTCGTTGAAGGCGAGGTGATTATCGGAGAATATACATCGGGCTGAAGTTTAAGCAATTGAATTGTTTCTGTCGAAATTTGAACCAGTAAAGACTGGTTGTGGTATCAGCAACGCGTATTCATTAACGGTTGAAGCTGAAAGTTTGTATTTCATTTAGAACATCAGCAAATAATTTCACTGTCATATGGATTTTAATTAGGCAAACTATTGTGTAAAACCATTTCACAAAAGGAAATGAGCAAAATTATATCTGACCTAAGTTAATGTTTCGTCACCATACTCGGGGATTTAGTACCTTTGTTTTGATTTAATTGGTTGCAATGTAACAGAGCTATATATACCTTGATAGAATCTAAATGCGTCCAAAATTTATAGGTTGGTGGATACAATAATCCTGGAAAATCGTGTTTCGACATTTCTGAACGGGCAAAAACCACATCGTTGGGAAATGGAGAATACTGGATTAAATTGGATGAAAAAAAACTAAAAGTATACTGTGACATGAAAGTCGATGGAGGTATTATTTAGTTTTAATTTCTACTTTGCAAAATGGTGCTATCTTCCTAAAATTTTTCCTGGGCCCCTCGATCTGAGGAAAGTGCGCAAAGAGTAAAAAATTTTTTAAAAGCTTTAAGAAGAGACTGGGAAATTAAGGCATGCTGACATCTTAAGCAATCAAGTGCTTTCCTATTGAAGCTTCGTAAACACGTTCAACTTTCGTCTAAAAGAGGCTTAGGTGCTTTTTCCTTACAGGACGGAGTTCTCTGTTTTTACAACCCATTATCAGACCTAGTGTGTACTTTTTTTCTCATTTTAACAACATTCAGAAGCGCTTGAACTTATCGAAATTGAGAGAGCTAATGGATTTTGTCTAATTTCGTAGGTGGTTGGACTATGGTGAGCAACCTTGTTTTGAAACAGCCAAAAGGAATGAATTGGACCCTGGCAAATGATTATCAACGAATCAGTGAATACGAAAAACAAAAGCTCGCTCTCTCGACAGAAGCTCTTCGTGACTGGGATCGAAAATGTCTTTCAATCAAATCAGATTTTTCTGTCGCAAAAAGATTCCAGGACGAATCTTTGATATCGCTACAAATAAAACCAACAGTCTTGGTCAAGAAGTTATTAAGTATTTTACTACTCAGGCAAACACCCCTTCCAAGAGCTGTGGATCTTATTATCGTTTACCTGATGACAATTCAATTCTAGCCAGTCAGTGTTCTCAGTGGGGTCGTGAATCAGATACCTTTTATGTTGGTGAATGGCATAATGCTCATCATGATCATCAGGAGTTTTGGAGTGTCAAAAGTCGTTTGTTTAATCATACCGTCTTTGTTGGTTACAAAGCTCACTGGCTAACTAGTCAATCATTAGAGCGTTGGGAATGCGACGATTTTAAATTTAAACCGAACTCAAAATACACATTTATCACACCAACGATTTTTGGAAGATTTTCGTTCGATAAACTGGCGTCTGTAGTAGACTATATTTTACAAATATCCTTACGATAATTATATGCATTTCAGTGCACTTAAAGTTCTATTCTAATGTATATTATTATGCATGATGTACCAGTCAGAATTTATCATCCTCTAGATGTTTGACGTTATTTTACTTTCTATGCAATAATTTAGGAATAAAATAATGCGGATATTCTGACACGTAGAATTTCACTGTAAAATTAATTTTGAGTGGTAAGACTCACTTGTTGTATTAAATTGTTTTACACCGGCAAAATTTTTCACAGGCTAAATGCAAATTTTTGCACAAAATAACTATACGCACTAGTCATAATTATAAATACGAATGAGTTCGCAAGAGTGAAAAAATACCCTTCGCGAGTAGAGGTATTCTAGTCACCGTGATTGGGAACAAAATGAAAATATTGAACAGAGTCACTCGTATGCGCAGTTACCATAATAATTTCTCCAATTCGGTTGAGGAACTTCTTAAAATATGCATAAAACTTTGGGGTGTAATTATTTAAGAGCAATTAATAAAATTGGCGTCATTTTCTCGAGTATTACCAGTAACGTTTAATTGCGAGAAGCAAGATTGAATAGGAGAGCGGGGGGAGGCTCTTAAAAAGCTAGACAACGTTTGCTAGCGATCAGATCACTTCATGATTTGATGTGAAATTTTGATTCATTAAAAGGAAGTTAAATATCAGCCATTATACCCCAACGTAGGGCGTGAAACACTTGCACTCCATTTCTGAAAAAACCGCGCACTTTTTTAGAAAATACGAGCGTGTGCTTTGCCGGAGTCATTGTAAATCACAAACAGACCTGTTACGAGTATCTTTCTGAAATTGTAAAATTTATCGTCACTTAATGAAAGCTACTGTAAATTATTAACAGCATTAACATTGACACCGCGCTCATCTTGGGGTTACAAATGACTTTGTTTACATGTGACTAAAACACCGAAAAATGATTTTTACTTAGACTTAGACTACGTTTGTAGTATCTTGTTCTCAGCCGTGAATCACTTTGGTTCAATGTTTATTAGGGTGATTTAGCATATGGTGTGAGCGTCAAAGACAGCGTTTAAATGGCGAATAATGTGGCATGTCCATGTAAAGGACATGTCTTTGTGATAAATCTGCCTATTCTACAACTACGACGACGAATTGTTTTTGAACATTTTGGATGGTAGATTTCATTCCTTCCTCAATACTTACTATAGCATGCAGATTAATCAATTCAAAAAGCATGCTGGAATACTGATACTTTTTTTCTTGCGCTCTGAATTCATATTTTAGCGTTTCCTGCAACTGATTGGCTACGCGAGCGGTCCGTATGAGGCCGTACGGACCGCGCGAGATTTAAAAGCACAAAGCCAACGCTAAAATATGAATTCAGACCGCAAGAAGAAATAAATCTATTATTTACCAGTTTAGTCTGTCCGTATCGGGAAATATTTCCCTCGGTCTCAAAAACGTTGGGGAGACCTTGGGAAGTATTTCCCTATACGGACCTCTAATCTGGTAAATAACATATATAACTTTAAATAATAAGTACAAAATGCCTGCATTTATCAGATAATGGTCTGTTTTAACTCGTCAAATATTTTCACACTACCTAAATTAAATCCTATAACCCTATAACCCTATAATCCTAAATATAATAATATTATATAGATTTTTTTCATTAATTCCTGGTTCCGTTTTCGTATTTAGCCTACAACGGTTGAGTTAATCACATGCATTTCCTTAGATCCTTTTTGTTTTTCAAGACTGTGCATGTTTTCATTGCACTCATTCCCATTCTTATCCAGGCATGCAAATGCAATATTTCGCAGCCAGTTGTTCGTATATCATTGCTTCATGTTAAATTGTTTCTTTTTAACTTTCAAAGCTAATAAATGAATTAAGTTAAAATAATATTCTTCGAACCCTTAATCCTTGTTTTAATAATAATCATATCCGCCAAATAACCTGTTGACTTGCATGATTTTTGTAGAAGAATTCATTAAAGAAGAAATAATCTGATAATTTATTAAATTTCTAATCACCTGTTCATATTCATTGTGTTAATCGAAAATTACAAACTGGGCGAGGCTGGAAACTTGAATTCATTTTTTTAAAATTCCGTATTCTCATTCAAAACCATTGATACTAATTCAAAATATCGATTTTGTTCTCCTTTACATGGGGTTAAATGCATTTTAATTACGCGGGAGATACTAAAACTGTAGTCACTGCGCTGCCGGGACTGTCGACTGTCCGACACCCGTCAACTGGACACAATAGTGAATTGTCTAATTAGTTCAGTTATAAAGATTTTCATATGGCTGTCCATTAGTTTTTTTAAACACCCGTACATGGCGACACTATTATTGTAATGCCAATGTTTTAAAATCGAAGTTGCTATAAGCCCCCTTATAATTGTCGTAATATCCGAACTTACATTTATGCCACTTTAACAAAATTCATCTAATAAACTTGAGCAAATTGTTATTAATTCATGAAATATAAATAGACCTGTTATTAATTTCCCTTTAAAAGCAATATATAACTTGATTGTGTTTATTTTCACTTGTGGCGGTTTGAATTAGGCTTTGATATAATAGCTAAACGTTAATTATGAGCATTATTGCGCAGCTATAGCGTTATAGCACAGGAGACTTTTATTTACCTATTTCCCATGCCATTTGCGGACAGGAAATCACCGTGTAATTTCAATGACGATCAAGCCTAGGCCTTTTACCGCCACTTTTATCTTATTTTTGCTTAATGCTGCAAATATTAACGCTAACAGTTGCTCCCCGAAGAGTTACGACGTCGTTAGAGAAGGTGAGTTATTGCTGCATGTTTAACTAGTTGCTAGTTCGAAAAGAAAGAGATCCTTGAGGCGATTTAAGGTGTTTAATACAGTCAATAATTGTGTATTCCATTTTTTATCCCACGAACATAGACCTAAATATAGTAAGGATTTTCTATTTAATAAATTCTAGGGGGTTCATCATTACCCAGTGGTGAAATAATATCGAGACACAACGTAACATCTTCGGTGGTCATGTTGGGATGTCACACTCACTGCAAAGACGAAGAAAAATGTGTTGGTTTCAACTACAGAACAACAAAAAATGTTGAGAATTGTCAACTGACAAACGTCACCAACAACAGAGGCGACTCAAACAAAGGAGATTGGATATTGATGAGGGATGCTGAAGTGGTATGGTAAAATTTTAAATGGATGCATAATAGAATTTAAGCTCTAAAATAACCAAGGTGCTGTGTAGAGATGCCTTTGTATAGCTTTAAAGTAACTGCTTAAAATATGCATAAAACGTTCGGATGTAAATATTTAAGAGCGATTCATAAAAATTGGCGTCATTTGCTCGAGGGTTACCTGTAACGTTTAATTGCAAAAAGCAACATTGAATAAGAGGGCGGGGGTTAAAGAACTAGTGAACGTTTGTAATTGCGATGATTATTGCAAAATTGTTCTGAACAGGGCTGAATTTACCCAAAATAACTATACGCACTAGTCATATATATAACTATGCGGAGGAATTCTCAGGATTGAAAAAATTCGCTTCGCTAGTAGAGATATTCTAGTCACTGTGAATGGGAACAAAAACTTGAACAGAATCACTCACATGAGCAGTTACCAGGATAACTTTTTTGATTCCTGGTCTTCCAGAACATAAGCGCAGGTAATCAGCCTAACAAAATTGCCCGATGAGCGTTCTTTTAATCAGAGACTAAAAATCTTAAAATGTATAAAATTTGAATATTTAAAGCATTCAAAGGTTGGTGGATACAACAATCCTGGTAAATCATGTTTGGACATTCTTCAGCGGACAAAATTGTCATATTTGGAAAATGGAGAATACTGGATTAGATTGAACAATAAATCAGTAAAAGTATTCTGTGACATGAAAGCTGATGGAGGTATAATCATAGTATCATACATATTATAATAATAAACTCAGATATGGTATAAAGGGAAATTCAGATTTCGGGTGTAACATCTCCATTTAAGCGTACATAAAAAAATTAAAGAACTTTCAGTTTTTGCATTGTCAAAATTCTCGGTTGTAAACCATGAATATGAAATCGACGGCGTCGGGGCATTAATCTTTTGTTGCGGTCGAAAATTTCTACGATCAGTAGTTGAATGAAGGACATGAATTTGCTCTCCATTAGCACCTTCCGTTTTTGGCCCACTCATGTTTTTGCCTAAATAATTACGTTTTCAACTCTCGCCATCGTGTTTTTTTACGTCAATTTCTATGATATCGCTACAATAATTTTTATTCGGTATAAAGGTCGGTCCACAACGTGAAAAACTATGCAACGGAAAGCAAATGGATGGTATGGAGGAGGGGGGGGGGGGGGGCAGCAAAGTAATGCTAAAATAACTTTGGATCAGGCATATCGATATTTTTTCGTGACAAAATGTCTTCTTTCTAGAGACTTGCAGTGCTTTTGATTTGTGCACGTAACGTGACATGGAGCCATTTTTTCTCTTTAGAGTTAAGAAAGATTTAAGGAAAAAAACTAGGTCCTTTTTTAAGGAGTCATTTTGAGTGAAAGCGCCCCCCCTGCATAAAATATAAGGCATGTTATATTAAACCTTATAAGCATGTTTACATATTGCCAAAATTATTTTTTAAATTTGCCAAAATGCTAACAAGGAGGTGTAATAGACCTTTCCCCTTTTAGCAGCACGCGCGCAATGCATGACGGTAGTTGATTATCAAAATTCATTTTAGTTGTCATGGCGCAGTGTTCGGAAGTGATTTTGTTTCAAAGGGAATCTTGCCGATTTTCAGCTTTTTTATTTCAACGAAAAGTATAACGCTTGTATCTTGAGACAATTATAGCTCCAAGCGATATGTACAGGGAAAAATAGAAGGGATCAGGGGTGGTTTTAACGAAAAAAACGGCTTTCCGAACACCAAGTGTGAACAGTTTATTCGGCGAAAATGGCCTTCGAACACGGTTCCATGTCACTTTTAAGCGGTGAGTCTTTGTATTATGTAGCGATCGGATGATTATTTTGATATGTACACAATCTCATTTATGTTATATTTACGCATGACCATTTTTGAATCCGTTCACACATTTTCTTCGCTATTTATTGTTGACTGAATCATGGCATGTGCCTTCGATTTTCGGCTATTATTTCGTTCATATATAACCTTGCTTCGGGTCGTTTGGCTTTGTCTGTTTTGGCGCGAAAAATACAAACATTTGTGACCGGTGTAGCAGTTTTAGTCAACAGCTGTGATATTTTCGCTTGTTACCTGGAATTTTACTTGTTTTTGTCTTGCAAACCTTTGAAAGTCGTGGTTCTTATCTACTCGTACTTGCCAGCAGTAAAGTAGGTTCTTATAAACCATTCTAAAATTCGAAATTAGTTGTATTTCTAGTTAAAAAAATCGTGTCTAAAATCGCTAAATATTATAAATAGTTAATATTAACTTAGATAGTTTTTAAATTTAGTTGAATTTTTAATATTAGGTAGAATTTTTTTAAATTGAATTAATAAATAGAGTATAATATTTCATACAGATAATTTTATATTAATATTTTTAAGTAGTAAAACTATAAATAAAGTTATAATAATAATAGACATAAATATATATCTGGCAAAAATGGGAGATGAACCTAGCACCTCAAAAAATGCAGACAATTCTCACGTAGAAATTCAACTGTGGACCAGGGATCTCAGTTTACTACCTCCATTTACTTACAATAAACTTCAAATACACCTGGGCCTGGACTCAACTGGCACTAAGAAAGACGAGAAGTTAGGCTATCGTTTGTTTAAGGAAGGATATGTTAGCAATGTTCAAGTAAAGCCCAATGTTCCAAATAGTGCAGGCAGAAAGTCATTCATATTAAAAGCAACAGTGCATGCATCAATGAAAAAGTTGAGTTATGTGGTTTATGTACACTTGGATCAAATAAATGGTGACGTTATCCGTGGACATTGCTCATGTAAGGCAGGCAAGGGAGGTCAATGTAAACATATTGCGGCAATGTTGTATCAAATTATTGACTATGTACAATTAGAGATGTCAGAAGTGCCCGATGTTGTAACCTGTACCCAGGTTTTACAAAAATGGAATGTACCATCTGGACAGATGTCCAATCCCAGTGATACCATCCTTTTTGAAGACATTGCATTTAAAAAAGCCTCCTATGAAAAAGATTCAAGTGCAAAGCGAAAACATAGCAATGAAAGGGATGTCAGTTTCAACCCGACACCTCCCAATGGTGATGTATCTCAAAATGACATTAAGAAATTGGTCACTAATTTGCAATGCAAAAAAAAGGCAGAATATTTAAGTAACATTTTACAGTCAAACAATTTTCAACCTGTCCTTTTTGAAGAAATCCACAGCAAACTTCCCTCAAAAAAATGTCACAGTGAACAAATTCCCTGCAACCTAAATGATTGTCATGTGCGAGATCAAACACTGGAGAATTTAAAACATAAGAAAATTAACTTTGCGAACATTCCTGCAGAAAAAGTAGTTCAAGCTTCTAGTTTAGAAGTAAGTCATGATCAATTCCTAGAAATCGAGCGAAACACACGTGGACAAGCCTTGTGTGATAGGTGGTACATTGAGCGGAACCATCGCATCACAGCATCAAATTTTGGTTTAGTAATCAAAAGAAGAAAATCAATTTACCCCAAGTCGATAATTAAAACACTTACAGCCGGTACTAAGTCAGCATCATGTCCTATGCCTTGCAAGTGGGGGAAACAAAAAGAAATAGAGGCATTAAAGCAATATGTTTCATACAAGCAAAACAGTGTTGATGTCTGTTCACAGTGTGGGTTTGTTGTCGACAAAGCATCGCCTTGGTTAGGGGCCAGCCCAGATTTCCTCATCCATGATTCAGGTGAATCTACCTCTGCACTAGGACTTGGAGAGATAAAATGCCCATACTCTAAGCGAGATTGCACAATAAATGAGGCTTGTGATGACAAGAACTTTTTTCTTACTAAAATTGGTGATAAAATATTGTTAAAAAATAACCACAGTTATTACTATCAAGTGCAAGGATGCCTGGCCATACTTGGGCTTAACTGGTCAGATTTTGTTGTTTTCACAAACAGTGATTTGCATGTTGAAAGAATTTATTTTGACAAGGAACTTTGGGAGAAAACCATGTTACCACAGTTATCAGAGTTCTACTTTGAGTATATAATGGAAAAATGAATGTGTTAAACTTATAACATGCAATTTTTTATATTTTGTGTGCTTTAAAGCATTCTACAACTGAATTTGAAAACAAAATAATCAGCAAACATTTGTACAAACATCAGCACACCATATGTTAAGCAAGCTTAAGTGCTGTTTCAAATTCTTGAAAATACTTCATGTACTACAAAACGCCTAACAAGCCAATAACAATGTTACCGTTTCTACTTCTTCTCAACAATTAATGGGGGTAGGAACAGTGTCAAATAAGTGCAAATTGCCCAAATCTTATCCAGGTCTTTTGCTAGTGTTATTGGAACCACTTGGTGTAAAATTCGATAGTTTTTTATTCGGGAAATAGCCCTTTCAACATGGACCCTAACTGATGCTATCTTCCTTGTGGTCAACTCCTCCTCTAGGGACAATTGTTCCTTTCCATCAAGAAAAGGTGGAATGTTAAGAAGGACTCCTTGTGGGAGATCACTTTCAATATCAAAGCCTCGGTCTGCCATGATTTGATCCCCAGGTTCTAGTAGTTCTAATATTCCACAATCTTTAGTTATTTTTTTATCACTGATTCGACCAGCATATAAGGAGGACACAAAACTAGGATATCCGCTTGGGGAAATTCCAATCAACCCTTTTGCTGTGTTATGATTTTTATATGAAGAAAATGTAGCTGACTGACCCCTGCAGGAAGCTGGGCGCTCAATAAATAATTCTGTGCAATCTAAGACTACTCTGGTTGCAGGATATTTTTTCTGAAGCATTCCGGCATATTTTTGTCCACAAAATCACGGCTTGGCCAAATTTGGTAGGGCAAGTAATCTTTGGTGCAAAAGGCTACCCATGTAATCCAAATTCTGGAACATGTGAGGTTGATAGAGCAAATCTGTGTGCCACATCCTCCAACAACAACCCACAGCGCATTCGGCTCAGCACCATAAATAGTTCTTGTTGGGGAGATAATATCCTAGCCTTGCCATGCTTTGTTTGACTTGCAGAATTTAAAGTGGTATTAGAACCATAGTATATCAAATTTTGACATGTGGGTGAAAGATATTCAAAAAAGGCACTAAAAGTTGCATAGTCAGGAAATCCAGTGTAAAACTTAAAATCATGGTCGCTACCAATAAATCTTTCTAGCCGAAAGGCACATTTATCAGCAGCTTCAACCTTTTTCTGCAGTTCCTCACACTTTGTTTTTAGAGTGTTAATTTCTTCTTTCATTTCCAACTCGCATGAATTCATGGGTGAAATAGTGGTGTCATTTGCTTTACTCACATCTATATCTTTGTTGTTAGTGGATGATGTAATTTCGATTTCTGGGCATTCTTTTATATGAAAAGTTTGTGAAATATCTTGTCTAAAAAGCTGCCTTCGAGCTTTGACATTCTGACGAATAGTTAACTCAGTAGGTATGTTATTTAAATATGTTTTTTTCCCTCCAGGAAAATGAGTTGAACATACTCTTGTGTTTTGACCAATGCTCACTAGCCCTTTTGTTTTCAGTAGTTTGACCCATTTTTTTTGTAAAGCTTGATCTTTGGGAAGCTTGTGGAATGAAAGTTCTGGATTCTTTATATTATTATTTGTGCAATGAGGAACACAGCAGTTGATTCCCCCACGCTTTACTTTACATGTGGTTTCTACCTGAGAATTGTCTGCATTTTTTGAGGTGCTAGGTTCATCTCCCATTTTTGCCAGATATATATATTTATGTCTATTATTATTATAACTTTATTTATAGTTTTACTACTTAAATATTAATATAAAATTATCTGTATGAAATATTATACTCTATTTATTAATTCAATTTAAAAAAATTCTACCTAATATTAAAAATTCAACTAAATTTAAAAACTATCTAAGTTAATATTAACTATTTATAATATTTAGCGATTTTAGACACGATTTTTTTAACTAGAAATACAACTAATTTCGAATTTTAGAATGGTTTATAAGAACCTACTTTACTGCTGGCAAGTACGAGTAGATAAGAACCACGACTTTCAAAGGTTTGCAAGACAAAAACAAGTAAAATTCCAGGTAACAAGCGAAAATATCACAGCTGTTGACTAAAACTGCTACACCGGTCACAAATGTTTGTATTTTTCGCGCCAAAACAGACAAAGCCAAACGACCCGAAGCAAGGTTATATATGAACGAAATAATAGCCGAAAATCGAAGGCACATGCCATGATTCAGTCAACAATAAATAGCGAAGAAAATGTGTGAACGGATTCAAAAATGGTCATACGTAAATATAACATAAATGAGATTGTGTACATATCAAAATAATCATCCGATCGCTACATAATACAAAGACTCACCGCTTAAAAGTGACATGGAACCGTGTTCGAAGGCCATTTTCGCCGAATAAACTGTTCACACTTGGTGTTCGGAAAGCCGTTTTTTTCGTTAAAACCACCCCTGATCCCTTCTATTTTTCCCTGTACATATCGCTTGGAGCTATAATTGTCTCAAGATACAAGCGTTATACTTTTCGTTGAAATAAAAAAGCTGAAAATCGGCAAGATTCCCTTTGAAACAAAATCACTTCCGAACACTGCGCCATGACAACTAAATTACTAAAATGAATTTTGATAATCAACTACCGTCATGCATTGCGCGCGTGCTGCTAAAAGGGGAAAGGTCTATTGGCCCAACATATCTTCAATTTTGTAGGTGGCTGGACTCTGGTTAGCAATCTTGTTCTGAATCAGCCTAGAGGAATGGATTGGTCCCTGGCAAATGACTATCGACAAATTAGTGAATACGAAACCCAAAAGCTTGCTCTTTCAACATATGCTCTTTATGTCTTGAGATCGAAAATGTGGTTCAATCAACTCAGATTTCTTTGTCAGAAAAAGAATCCGGGACGAGTCTTTGATATCGCTACGAATAGAACCAACAATCTTGGTCAAGAAGTTATTAAATATTTTACTGCTCAGACAAACACCCTTCCCAAAAGCTGTGGATCTTATTATCGTTTACCTGATGACAATTCAATGCTGGCCAGTCAGTGTTCTCAGTGGGGTCGTGAATGGGGAAAATTCAAAGTTAATAAATGGCATCATAGTGGATATCATGTCCATGATCGTTTATTCGATCATACAGCGTTTGTTCCCGCCAAATTTTACTGGTTAATTGAGAAATCAGGTGGTCGCTGGGAATGCGATGATTTCAAATACCCAGCATCGAAAAATGACTTTTGGAAAATTTTTGTTCGCTGAAATGCTTCGATGCCGAATTAAGATGTAACTAAGGAGCTGTTTATATGGAGCGAGTTATCTCGGCTAGACGAGGTCATTATAATTATGCAGTTTTCACCTTACGTAGCCGGGATAACTCGCTTCATGTGAACAGGCCCTAACAGGATTCATAACGTTGCATTTTGTTGACATTACCCAAGTACGAAAATAACTAATTATTAAAATAATTATTAGCAAACGGTCTTCCGAGGTTTTGGCGTCTTTTTTGGGGACGCCATGGAAAAAGAATCGAGCGGTTTTGTTTGGGCACTTTGTTGTGTTCGATAGTTGTAACGTTTTTCACCTGATACCAGTGTTCTGTCATATAGATATTTATAAGTAGGTTGTCCGTGTATATATGTTACTAACCAGTACTAAGTAATTCATGTTTAACTGTGTAATTCTCGTGTATTTGTATTTTGCACCGTTAACCTTTAATAAACCATACAACAACATAATATTATCTGGAATGACCATTGAATCTAACATCTGGTAAACAAGAGTTATAGTCTATTATAGTCTGATAAATTGAAATATTAATTAGGCTTAGGCCCCGGCCCGACTTTTTTAGTTTTGTTATTTGATTGAAAGAACGCATTCCTCCTGTATTTACTGGCATAATAAGCGTGGGGGCGAAAGTATTTTGGCAGAATGTTCAAAGAGAATTTTTGAAATTTACTCCCACTCTTATGTGCACCCCTGTCAGGATTTGGTGACTTATTTGTGCGGCTTAAGTCACTATACTCTCACACGCCATAATCAGTGCTCTTCTGTTAACGCGACGTTAATTCGCTTCCTTCCAAGCCAGTTTCGTGCCTACTATTCACCTCTATCAAGTTTCATTTGCAATATAATTCTCAAGCAAAGACGTGCGGCTAGTGCAAAGTTAATTATTAAACAGTATTCGGATGTTGCGTTACACGACAGCAAACGTGGTCTTATGCAGGCATGCTCATAATCAATGGGAAAATGCAAACATAGAAGTATTTAAGTAAATATGACAAAATATTACACATACGGCACCCAAGTACACTGATCAAGCTTATTGTGTCAAGTTGCGCATGAATTCCACATTCTCATACTGAAAAAATATAGAGGCATCTTCATAATTCAATTGCTTCACCAATATTTTGCAATTTGTTCATAATCATACAAGTTAATGTTTAAAATAAGGTGTCGTCATTCATTGATGTTTTCCACTTCGTGCATTCTTTCGTTGACAACCTCATGCATGTATTAAGCGGCAATGATTGCACCAACTGAGTTAGGAATGCACTGCCGTTGAGCCTAAATTGTTTTCTTTTTGTGTGTTAACTTACTGTTTAAGTAGGTTAAATAGTAGGTTTAAGAATACCCATGATGTCCATTTCGTGGATATTCGCTGTGATCTTATGCTTTGTGGCCTTGAGAGTGCATGGTCATGGGGTAGGTATAAGTCCTAATCTCTTATTCTACTCAGAAAAATAACATTGGTTATTTTAATGGTTGTTTTAATCGTATTTTCATCTACAAACCAATTTATATTCAATATCAATTTTACGTAATTATACACCTTATTCGCGTTAGCCAATAATTATTATTTAGCTAATAATACAACTGCTATGACTGGTCCTGCTGAATATTGTAGTGTTCAAGACGAATCCCTTCTTCTGGGAATGAAAGATAATAAGCAAAAAAATAAGCCCGCTTCCCGGGTAGTATTCAGTTGGAGAACGCTTGTCCCGACATCAGTTTAGGCTGTTTACGGCTACAGGGTGTATAAAAACTGCAACCCCTACGTATAAAAGACTGCAACCCCAATAATTCTTACGGGACTGCGATTTTTTGTTGTTGGTTTGCCAGTGTGCGTTCAACGAACGAGAAAATGTTCTGAAAGCAAGCAAAGGCCACAGATTATACCGCAATTCTTCCCCGCACACGAGCATTTTTTTGTCACCAATTTGCTACGATCTACAAGTTCGCATGTAAGTTCCGTTATTGTGCCGTGTGCGGTGAGCTTTAGATTCACATTACTTTGAAATATTAGCTTGGCGTTTGAACTAATCTTATCGTATGAGCAATTGTCATAATTCAAACAGCCCTTGTGGCAAATTCTTGCATAAATTGTGAACAGAACACACTCATTCCATAGAATTTTTGAGAACATCGTAATTTTTATAATGACATTTAACAATGCGTTAAAAGAAGATGGAGGCGAATTAATTGAGAATGGCCAATGGTTCAACCAATTTATATTAGCGTGTTCGTAAGACAGGAATATGTTCTGTGTACCCATTGTACACAATTCAATTATATGAAAGCATTTTAGGAGATAAAGTAAGCAAGGGTGATGAGCCGGGTTTATGTCAAATGTCGGATGTCGAACCATGTCAACAATGCAACCACCTCAGTCGTCGGTATTTAAAACAAGAGAGATATTGACAAAGTACTACCGACAATGGTTGTCTTGCAAATACTAAATACTTGCATTCCATATTCAAACCCGGATGATTTTATAGCGAGCGGTTGCTTCTTGTTTTGTAAGGTAATATAGCATATAGTTACACACTATAGCTATACCATGACCAACACTGGCAACACAACATGCAATATTCAGTTCACTAGTACTTTAAATGATATGTTCCTATTTATATCTTATCTATTATTTCTTGCCAATATAATATAATGTTTTGTCGGGCTAAATCACTGCGAAACCAGAGGGAAAAGCTGCATCTGTATCATTTCATTTCATTTCGTTTAGCGCATGCTTTTCTTTACAGGACTCGTTTCGATACGAAATATTTTTTTTTTTCGGAAAAAGATGTATAGCAAAATATATTTTGCACAGATTTCAGCAACATTGTCTCAGTTTCTATCAACCGTGCACACATTCATACCATAATCAGCGCCTTTCTGTTAACGCCACAAAATTCCTTTCCTTCTTTGTCAATTTCGTACCTGCTATTCAGGTGTATCATTTTTTATATGCAATATTTTCTAAAGCTTAAAGACGTGCATGCGGCTAGTGCAAAATCTTTAATAAACAAAAATTGGATGTTGCGTTACGCGACAGCAAACGTGCTCTTATGCATGTTCATAATCAGTGGGAAAATGCAAATAAAGAAGTATATAAGTAAATATTACATATTAGTATACTTTAAGCCTTAAAATGGCCATTTCACAAAGGTCAGATGTGTATGATGAATTGTCAAAAGATTGCAGAAAGCGTATTCAGAAGAAAAATTGAACTTATTTAAGATTTTGCGGTACAGAAATGGACAATTGTGAACCAGAGATTAGATTTTCGGGTTGAAACGTCTGATAAACATCAATTTCTGGGGTGTCACACCCCACCCATGTACACTCATAGCTTGTTCTGTCAAGTTAACCAAGAATTCCACATTTCCATACCGAAAATTTATAGGGATCTTCATCATTCAATTACATAACCAATATTTTGCAATTTGTTCATAATCATAGAGGTTAATTTGTAAAATGGTCATGGGATAAGTATAAGTCCCAATTTTTTTTATGTTGCTCATAAAAATAACATTGGTTATTTTAATGGTTGTTTTAATATATTTTCATCTACAAATCAATTTATATTCAAAATCAATTATATACGTAAATATACACGTTAATCACTTTAGCCAATAGCCCCGTTTTTACTACACTCAATTTATCGGCACAGCACGGCTAAAATTGGTACCCGTACTCAATTTTATAAGTGTTCAGGCTACCAAGACAAAGGCCGAGCACAGATGAAATGGGCACGGGTACCCATTTTTGCCGTGCCGTGCCAATAAATCGAGTGTAGTGTAAACGATGCTAATAATTACTAACTAGCTAATACCACTGGCCCTGTTGAATATTGTACTGTTCAAGACAAATCCCTTCTCCAACTAACCAGTAGGAGTAAAAAATAATAAGCAAAACGAAATAAATCAAATTGTCCCGACATCACTTTGGGGCAGTTTGGGCTGTTTACGGTATACAGGGTGTATAAAAAACTGCAACCCCAATAATTCCCAGTGTGCGTTCAACGAACGAGAAGTTGTTCTTAAAGCAAGCAAAGGCCACAAATTGTACCGCAATTCTTCCACGCGCACGAGCATTTTTGTTGTAACCAATTTGCTACGATCTACAAGTTCGCATGTAACTTCCGCTATTGTGCCGTGTGCGGTGAGCTTTAGGTGAAGATTACATTGAAATATTAGCTTGGCGTTAGAACTAATCTTATCCTATAAGCAATTGTCATAATTCAAACAGCCCTTGAGGCAAATTCTTGCATAAATTGTGAACAGAACACATTCATCGCAAAGGAATTTTGATTAGCCGGATTTCTGTGAAATGTCATCTGTCGAACCATGTCAACAGACAACAATCAAAGTTGCAATAAATAATTCACACGAGCTGAAAGGGATATCTGATGTCTCGTTTTCCCCTAGCAACGAAAAATTTTAATTCCCCTTGTTCCATCCAGCGAGTGAAATACCACAGATTTGTAATTTTTGATTGCTTAAATTATCAAGTGATATTAATTCCTTCTTTAGTATATTTATGACTCGCATGCAACACCTCGTCGGTATTATATTTAGAACAGGAGAGATGTTGACAAAGGACTCAGACAACGGTTGAATTGTTTTTGTCTTGGAAGTACTATAAAATACTTGGATTTAATATTCAAATCCGGATGACTTTATAGGCGGACACTTCGTGTTTTGTGAGTTAATATAGTCACACACTATAGCTATACCATAACCCACACAACATTTCCATGTACAATTCACTAGTTTATGCATTTGTATACTTCAAATGATATGTTGCCATTTATCACAGACAAGAAAAACTGAACTTAACCGGCAGCTACTCTGTGCTTTACTCTACTTACTATATTTCCGAAACTTCAGGCTATATGTCGGAATCGTGGTGGCGTTTGGCGACTTTGGTCCCCGTATTATCTGATTTACATGAAATAAATGAGTAATTGTTCAATCGCGAAATTCAGAAGCACATCGAATTTTAAAATAGATTTTCGGGTTAAAACGTCTTAATCACTACTTTCTGCGGTATCATGCACTACCCATCCAAGTACACCGATAGCTTGCTGTGTCAAGTTAACCATGAACTCCACATTTTCATTCTGAAAAAATATAGAGGGATCTTCATAATTCATTTCCTTTTACCAATATTTTGCAATTTGTTTATAATGATAGAGATTAATGTTTAAAATGAGGTGACGTCGATATTGACGTTTTACACTTTATGCATTCTTTGGTTGACAACTTCATGTATGTATTAAACAATGATTGCAGCAACTGAGTTAGGAATGCACTGCGTTGAGCTCAAATTGATTTCTTCAGTTTGTGAATTTAACTTACTGTTTAAATAAAATTTTCACCGTAATTTAGTTATTATCTATTGAGTCCTGCGCAGAATGAAGATCAAATTATTGAGGTTACGAACCTTGTGCAATAATTCATTGTTGAGATGATAAAGATAATTTATTTCGTTTCAGCAAAAAGCTTATTTTTAATACACTTCCTACGTATTTATATTCTGCCAGCATTAAACAAAACAATAAGTTTGATAGTCAACATACAAGGGCAGAGAACTGAATGAGCAAAATAGTAGGTTTAAGAATAACCATGATGTCCATTTCGTGGATATTCGCTGTGATCCTATGCTTTGTGGTCTTGAGAGTGCATGGCCATGGGGTAAGTAAAAGTCCCATTTTTTTATGCTGCTCAGAAAAATAACATTGGTTATTTTAATGGTTGTTTTAATCGTATTTTCATCTGCAAATCAATTTATATTCAATATCAATTACACGTAAATATACACCTTATTCATGTTAGCCAATTATTATTAACCAGCTAATACAACTGCTATGAGAACGCTTGTCTCGACATCTCGACATTCGACTTTATTCCTTTGTATTTGAGCAATTTATTCCACATTGTTGCAGTTGAGAGCTCTGGAACAAAAGTAAATGTCCATTCGCGCGAAAAACATCGCTAGTGGAAAACCGGCTTTAGGCTGTTTACGGCATACAGGGTGTATAAAAAGCTGCAACGCCAACGCATAAAAAACTGCGACCCTAATAAATCCCAGCGGCCTGCGATCTTTTGTTATTGGTTTTGCTAGTGTGCGTTCAACGAACGAGAAAATTTCTTAAGCAAGCAAAGGCCAGAGATTGTACCGGAATTCTTCCACGCACATGAGAATTTTTGTTGCAACCAATTTGATACGATCTACAAGTTCGCGTGTAACTTCCCTCATTGTGCCGTGTGCGGTGAGCTTTAGATTCACATTAATTACATTGAAATATTAACTTGAGGTTCAACTAATCTTATCGTATGAGAAATTATCACAATTCAAACAGCCCTTGTGGCAAATTCTTGCATAAATTTTGATCAGAACACACTCATTGCACAGATATTTTGAGAACATCGTAATGTTTATAATGACGTTAAACAATGCGTTAAAAGAAGATGGAGGCGAATTAATTAAGAATGGCCAATGGTTCAACCAATTTATATTAGCGTATTCGTAAGACAGAAATATGTTCAGTGTACCCATTGTACACAATTCAATTTTATGAAAGCATTTTGAGAGATAAGTAGGTGGGGGTGATGAGCCGGGTTTATGTCAAATGTCGGATGTCGAACCATGTTAACAATCAAAGTTGTTATAAATAATCCACACGAGCTGAAACGGATATCTGTAGTTTCGTTTTGCCCTAGCAACGAAAATTTTAATTCACTCTCTTCCAGCGGGTGAAATACCACAGATTTGTAATTTTCTATTGCTTAAATTGATGTTAATTCCTTCTTTCAATATATTTATGACTCGCATGCTGTATAGCACTTTTATTTGTACGTAATGCAACCACCTCGTCGGTATTTACAAAAGGAGAGACATTGACAAAGGACTACCGAAAACGTTTGTCTTGCAAATACTAAATACGTGCATTTCATATTCAAACCGGGATGATTTTATAGCGGGCGGACGCTTCGTGTTTTGTATTTTAATAATATATACACTATGAACACAACATGCAATATCCAGTTCACTGTATGTATATGCATGTGTATATACTTTAAGTGATATGTTCCCATTTATCACAGACAAGTAAAACTGAACTTACCTTGCAGCTACTGTTTGCTTCTCTCTACTTTACTATATTTCCGAAACTTCAGGCTATATGTCCGCCTCGTGGTGCCGTTTTGTCCCACGTATTATTCCATCTACAGGGTGTCTCAAAAAAACGCATGCAACCACTCATGCATGCGTTTTTTTGCATGCAAGAATATTAATATTGTTCGGGTTTGCACCACAGTTCAGCTAACAAGCTATTTTCAATTCCCAGAGGTGCTTATCTATTGTACTTTAGAGCTGTATTAATGTCTTGCATATTTAAGTTGTTGCGTTGTTTTTGAGACACCCTGTACAGGAAGTAAATGAGTAATTTAATATTATTTTAATGTAAAAAAAGCGACAACGAAACACAATAATTGCGTAATCTATACAATTATTAATTTCTTATTAACTGAGAAATATCGGGTCGAGGTCGTTTTGAACAGACCTAGCGCGAAGAGCGAGAAGAGGGAGAAGACCTCGTAAGCGAGGTTAATAAAAAGTTTATTGTATGGCATATTTTGAATATAGATATCACTATTGAAATGAAAATTTGCATGCCAACTAAATGAATACAATAGCTTATATAGTTTTAACTTTTCACAGGATTTTAAAAGTCACACAACAATGCCATTAGGCTATTTATAGTTTTAGTTTTCACTGAAAAGCAAGTATATTATGATTTTTCACTTTGGTTAAAAGTAATACAAGAGTAGCTGAGTTTCACAATAACACTTCGCCAGGTTGGCATTAATAACAATCAATATATTTGTAATTAGCATCCTAGATGAAGAGATGCATAATACTGTATGCACGCTTATGATGTGGATAATATATACTAACAGTTGTTCCTTTTAGGCTCAAGACTGTTACTAATAGTTTAGCTATTCAATGAGTCCATAGTTCCCCCTTCTCTCCGTTACCCTTGCCTTGAATCCCCTGTTCCCCGGTCCCCATTTTCCCGTTCTCGCATTCCCCCATTCCTGCATTCCCCATTCAAGCATTCCTCCATTCACTATTTTAAAGATAGCCTACGCGAAAGTAATGGAACGCTGAAAATTCTTCTCCGCCAATCACTGAGCTCCATTTCACCGGAGGTGACGCTTGCATGCCATATAATAAAACAATGTAAACAAAAGAGCGGGAAAATTTAATGCTGGACTGGAAGTTGCAAAACCTTATTTTGTATATTATTACGATATAATAATCGAATAACAGGGGATGATTTGTCATACTTTTTGACATCGGTGTCGTCAAAAGCGAAAACCAGATCAAAATTTACCTATTTCAACAAATTTTCGAACATTGCTTGAAACGCAATATTTACTCGCATGAGCTCAAATGCATCACATATAAATTAGCGCTTATATACGCCCTGATGTAGGTCCTTACTAATTCTTCTTACACCTTTTTTAAGAGGAAATTCTCCCTAGTAGATACATGTTTTTTTTAGATTGATATGTTGCCGATTAGCTATGATATTCACTTCAAATTGAATGCAATTCATTTAGTATTCAATATTACACTTCAAAGCGACCTAATCTATAAAATATTGCCAGAAATGCAAACGAAAACGGTTTACAGTGATTAGTTCACTGTTCACATTTCAGTGTTGTTTTGTATAAACATGCATGATGATATGAATCATCGCATCGCCGACAATAATATTTCAAAATGATAGAAATATCTATCAGAACTAGCGGATGGGGAAGAAAAATCTTTGATTAGATAACATTTTTTAAAACTTTTAAGTTATTCTTCCTGCTATGCTAAGCTAATCAATTTGAGCTAAAAAAGTGTGGTATGAATGTGCAGTCACCATAGTAAAGAAAACAGCAGAAACACTCAATGATGGAAAATGGACGATTTTTGTAACACAATAACTAACCAGGTTTTAACGCTAGAACAATGGAATTGATTTTATTTAATTTTAATATTTTTACTTTGGATCTGAACGTCGAACAAATAAAAATTTTGCAGTACTTTTTCAGCGATTTCATTGATTGTGTATTTTACAGAAAATAAAAGTTACAACGGAATCTAAACTTGGCCCATGCAATGAAAGAAATTTTGGGGAATTAATTTTGGTCAATGATCGTAAAGGAAAGAACACTTTATTGGTCTGCAGTAAAGATGAAGGGAAATTTGGATGGAGTACGACAAACGATGGTAAAACGAATTTTATTTTTTAATATTTCAGGAAAGACAAAGTCGATCCGTGTATTTTTAGTATGGAAGTACGCGGTTGGGAAGATACACTAGACCAAAGTTACATCAAACACGAAAAGTATGCAAATTTCCCATAATATCACTTAGAACGCATATCTCGAGAAACCAAGCTATTTCTGTATTACGGATTTTGCAAAAAGTTGTTTCGTATTGGGAGGCAATAGTGTGTCATTTGCATTTCGCGTTTCATAATCTAAGTACTTACAGCTATTCCTTTAATTTAACTTTACCTTAGATGGTCAGACTGGAGAAATATCTAATCCAGGTTACGATTGCGTGTCGATATTGCATGCTAATCCTGAAGCCGAAGATGGATTTTACTGGATAACACTGAACAACAGAAAACCAAAGAAGGTATCTCAAATATCTAGTTGTGGCAACAGTACTGCCCAGAAATAATCACTGAGGTTGCGGTTCGCTTGCGGTCGACCGATAGAAAAAGTAGCCTACTGCAAGGGAAAAAATACCTTTGCGTAGGCCGTTCGCTTTCGAACGAAATGTTATGAACAGGTGAGAAGGACAATACAATATCCAAATCGAAAAAATCTTAAGAAATGTCTGCCAGACCGAGTTAGGCCGAGGTTTAACCTCCGTCTCACCGCGGTTCGACCTCGGTCTGAACTCGGTTCAATCGCCATTAGACCGAGGTTTGACCTACGTTAACAGCGGGTTTTTTAAGGTTATTTCTGGACAGTACTGCATACACTATTATTAAGACAACATAAAATATATTCCAACAAAAATTACAGAGCGCAGAAATTTTAATCCAACCCAAATATTGTAAACATGAATTTATTGTTAATTCTTTTTTTCAAATTTTAACAAGTATATATAAAACGTTAAAGAAAAATAGGAAGGACTGAAACTGTTTTCCTATTTTGGTGAAAACAGGCTAAAAGAGTCGGATTTGGGGAAATTTGCTTCGGCAGGAAACAGTAACC